>NW_028152019.1:0-176334 GCF_964638095.1 Poromitra crassiceps
GGTTCATCCCATTGTCTCAATGTGCTGCTGCTTTCACCTTCTGCAGGTCCCACTGTCACATCATCTCACCTGAAGTGACTGCTTGCTACAGTTTTTGAGGTTTGTCTTTGGTGGAATGGAGCCTTGTCTGTGGTGCTGAAGTTGCATTTCTGTAATGTTTTGTTTGTTTGTTTGTCTGTCTGTCTGTCTGTCTGTCTGTCTGTCTGTCTGTCTGTCTGTCTGTCTGTCTGTCTGTCTGTCTATCTGTCTGTCTGTCTGTCTGTCTGTCTGTCTGTCTGTCTGTCTGTCTATCTGTCTGTCTGTCTGTCTGTCTGTCTGTCTATCTGTCTGTCTGTCTGTCTGTCTGTCTGTCTGTCTGCTGTAATAGGAAAATATTGTTTTGCTAACACATAACCTGTCCCCATTTGACCTCGCTGTTCTTTGCTGATGTCGCAATACCATTTATCTGAAGTGATATGGACGTTCATTTTAGGCCTGGTGTGGTCAAGGTGTCGCGTCGTCTTGTCTCAGTGGAGACAGAGTTTTGCAAGCATGCAGAGCTACACAGAGATGCATTGACATCCTGTGCAGGTGCAGAACTGCAGAGAGAGGCACAGGCTTCCTGTGAGACTTCCTGTCCTCGCTCCTCTTCAGGGAAGGTGGAGTCCATAGATATATATAAAGGCTAGATGGCTTAAGGCGGAGTCACCAGCGTTGTTGAACGGCCGTCATCTTGCTACAGTGCCTTTCTGGTACGTTCTATGGTAGCTGGTGACCTGCACAGACAAAAATACTCATAACTCGCTGAAATCTTGACGGATTTACAAATGGTTTGGTTTATTACAAGCATATTCCGTTCCCGAGATACGACCAAAAAAAAAAAAAAAACACTAAAAACACTATTTTTTTGATGGGCTCCAAATTACACCAAAATTAAACCGAAGCATCTATGCCATGAGAGGGATTCAGGCACAAAGTTTCATGCAGTTTCATCGATTTCCCTAGGAGTTATGATCATCTGATGTTGCCATACTAACCCAACAACAGATGCTCATAACTCCTAGTAGCTCCCTGTAGCAAGATGGCCGCCATGCGACGACGTCGCTCTCCATTGGCCGGCAGCGCGGGTAAGCTATCTAGCCTTTATATATATCTATGGTGGAGTCGATAGACGGGGGGCCTTTACAAGAAGCGATGCATGGTTTAACCACAAAGGTACTTTAGTTATACGCCTGTGACGCATGATATCATTTTGAGGGTTTGACGCCTGTGACGTATGAGATGCTGAACCAATGGGAAAATACCCTGAAGCAGGAAGTCTTTGATTGATATAAGCAGATGTTGAAACGCACATTGTGTCAGTACTTCATTGAGAGCACACTGTTAGTGCTTTGGGAATTACTCAATCAGCTGATTTATTAAAAGCTCACTTTCAAAAGACATTGACGTGTTTCTACGCTTCCATCTTGTCTGGCACATTCAACAGGGTTTTTCCACTACACTGCCTGCCTGTTTGTCTGCCTGCCTGTCTGCCTGTCTGTCTGTCTGTCTGTCTGTCTGCCTGTCTGCCTGTTTGTCTGTTTGTCTGTCTGTTTGATTAAGTCATGCTCTGTAATGGTTTGGCATTTAGAAGTACAAAATAAACAGTAGCTCATTTAAATGTACTCAAGAGTAAAAGTTACTTTATAGAAAACAGAACACTGTTATTCTCCTTCTCCCTCCCTCCCTCCCTCTCTCCATTCCTCCCTCCCTCTCCCTCTCCCCCTCCCTCCAGGGTAAACCTTTGATAACCGGTCACCTCTCATCACAGCCCTCCCTCCTCGTCTTTCACCTTAACTTGTTCCTGTCTTGCCTCCAGCTTCCTGTCTTCAGTGTCTTGTCTCTGTTATTTTCTTGTCTCAGCTTTACATTCAGAGTTGCCTGATAGATATATCACAATAATCAATAATAAGGACATTTGCAAAATCACATGTTAAATAATCAAATAATTGTTCATCCCATTAAACTGAATAGTAGGCCTATATGTTAGGTGTGAAAACTCAACATTTCTGTAAAAAGTTGTTATTATGAGACAGCAGGATTGTGTCTTATGACTCACAATATCCCAAAATCATAAGTGATTATGTGGCAGATCTTGTGGACTGGTCTCCCCCCTATTGCAGAGAGTTGACAACAGCGGTGCAGACATCATCAGCCTATCAGTGTCTGTCATGAATCACTGATGACATCACAATCGCTTAAGTGACATCACTGATGACATAGTATACATCACTGATGGTGTCACAATGGCTATGACATCAACGATAACGTCACAATGTCATAATGACATAATCTGTCAAATCAGAGATGTCCATCATTAAATACAGGTTAGCAGTAAAGTGCATCAGTCGTACGTCCTGGTGACTCACCTGGTAGCACACGTACCACGGAGGCTCGGCCCTTCGCGCAGCCGACATGGGTTTGAATCTGACTCAAGGTCCTTTGCTGCATGTCATCCACTCTCTCTCTCTCTCCACCCTTCCTGTCTGCCCACTGTCCTTTCTAATAAAGGCAAAATGCCCCAAAAATAATTAAAGTGCATCAGTCAATACAAAAAAGGCTGTTGTGCTACGAGTAATAAGTTGTGTCCTGGCTGGGACACATACTGTACAATAATTTTTTATACTAGCAAAAAAAAAAGTGCTTATGTAGTAACGGCAGCTGATCCAAGGTTGATGACAATTTGTTTTGGCTCTATTGTAAAATCTACTATAACACAGTTACAACCGTTAGGCTCCAGGCCCTCAATAAACTGATGATATGGATGAATGCAGGGCCACCATGACAAAGGTTCCAAAAGGATATAGAATGTCTCCAGATGGACATGTTCTGTTCTGCAGTATATCAAATATTGCTGATGTATCTTCCTCTGACTGATGCAAAGTTGTTTCCACCATCAGCCAACCACAGACACACACACACACACAGACGCACACACGCGCACGCGCACACACACACACACACACACACACCTACACACACACACACACACACACCTACACACACACACCTACACACACACACACACACACACACAAACCAGCATCTTCACATCTCTCCACCCTGACTCTGAGAACGTTCACACCTTTGCACACTGCTGCATGTTACACAAGGAGCCAACAGACCCTAAAAACACATGAGCCTTTTACTAAAGAGTTTCAAGTACTGATGCTCTGCAGCTATAACACAACCTTTTTGTCAGAATATGACAGTTTTTTTTTTTTACTTATGATTTTATTGATCTTTCAATAAACATATAAAACAAACAAAAACATAGAAAACACAAAAACAGATGGCATATTCATACAAACATATAGGCATTCATCCACATATACAGTTCCAGTTTTATACATGATTACAAATAATGATTAAATTAGCTTTCTTCAGTTAATGGTAGCAAAGACTTTAAGACAACAAGATTGATAGAAAAAAGGGGTAGAGGGGGGAGGCCCCCATTTTTAAGTGTCCTTAGTTGTTTCTTCTACATAGTCAATCCATTTTCCCCATTTCTTCTCAAATCCCACTACGTTTAGTCTTAGGATGAAAGTGAGCTTTTCCATTTGAAAAATGTCAGTGACTATTTGAAACCAATTTTCTATGCTTGGGGGATCCGTTTGCAGCCATTTACGTGTGTCTTTTCCCCTGCCACTATAAAGACTTTCAATAAATAAGCATCACTCCTCGGGATGTCATCCGGAATGTCCCCCAGGCACAAGGTAAGGCAAGTATTCGGTATTTGTAATTTCAAGATCTCGAGTATTTTGTCCCAGACACCACTCCAAAAAGGCACCACTCTTGGACACCCCCAAAAAACATGGAAATGGTTAGCCTCCGCCCAACACAGTTCCTCCAGCATGTTTGTGGAATTCCTAGCTGCATTGATTTAACTTTGGGAGTAATGAAAAAACGTGTCATAGTTTTCCAGCAGAATTCTCGCCAGGTATTGGAGCTTGTAGTTGTGAATTGGGTATAACAAATATTTGACCATTGTTCAGCAGTAATTTCAGTACTCAGTTCCTTTTCCCATCGTTCCCTAATATAGTCTGTTGTATATTTTCTAGAACCATTAATGCTTTGGTACAACCTCGACACTATTCCCCTTGTCCCCTTTGTATATGTCTGTACTAGTAATTCTACCAATGGACTTGGTTTTACATGAGGACCTTGTTCCTGGATTTCGTGAAGAAAGTAATTCCGTAACTGTAAATATCTGTGGAAGTCCAAATTCTCTAAGTTATACTCGTCTTTCAGAGCTTGAAAGTTCTTCAGTTTATCTCCTTCCATTATTTTACAAAAAGCTGTAATCCCCCTGTTACACCATGATTGAAATCTTTGATCCATCTTCCCTGGGACAAACGCTGTATCGTGTGCTATCCATCTTAGTTTCTTTGATTGTTTTTCTATCTTTAGTTGCTTGACAATGGCAAACCAATTCTGAAGGGTAAATGTTGTGATTGGGTCTAGTTTATCGAATTTGGACTTGGCTAGCTTTTTATCTCCCAGTAGAGCTTGTATAGGGATTTCCAACCTGCTTGTTTCCATAACCTTCCATTTAGCCGTCTTTGCTCAGTGTGAGCGTAGTATATCTAATTCTTGGTTTTACTTCGTTTCGAACTCAAGCTCTCACTAGTGCCTTAAACGCTGCAACGCAGCCCTATGGAAGACTGTTATTTTGCTCCAAAATTACTTTTCAGTAAAACCTGACCACCCACCCGTAGGTGGCGTGGTACCCCCTGGGACTGACACGGATCCACGTGACTACGTCACGTCCTGCCAGCCCAGGGATAATCACTTCCGCTTTCTTCCAGCCGCTGAGAAGACGTGTTTGCTAAAAGCTCCACGGTTAACTATGAGTTAGCTCTTTTACATAGCTTTACTGTAGATACTAGGCTCGTTCCGTCTGATTTGCCCACCTCAAGAGGTTCGCGTGGACGGGATAAAGCAGGCTTCGGGGACCCGACCCTGTACCCTTCACCCTGCGGCGTCGGAACAAGTCATCTAAAGCTAAGAGTATCTTCCTTAGTTAACTGTTTATTGCTACCGCCGTGTAGCTCTGCTAGCTACCGCCGTGTAGTGGTTATTGCTGCCGCTGTGTAGCTTTGCTTCGCTCCCCTGGCTGGGGCAGCGTTTTCGTTTGAGGGCCGATTTAGGTCCGCGCTCAAAACTGTTAAGCTTTGCATACGTGCAAATAGCTTGTACCACGTAGCACAGGAACAAAGAGGCTAATTAGCCCAGTTGTTACAGATAGCTACCTTGGCACCTGTGCGGGTAGCTTTCGTGTGCTAGGTACTTTAGGCGCCGGCTTTAGAGCGCGCGCGTTAGATAGTTAGCTAGTTTGCGCAGTGCAGCTAGCTTGGACTACCTTGTAGCAGATAGTTAACGTGCACACGTGCAGTTAGTGTCTGTGTGCTAAGTACTTCGCACCAGCTACCCCTGTGTAGGGCGCGCCTTAAGCGAGAGTAGTAGCTAGAAGCCATGCTCTTCAGTTAGCTAGATAGCTAGCTTGCTCCCGTGCAGCCAGTATCTAGTGATGTGTAGCACTCCAGCTCTTACCGTTGCAGGCTTAGCTTGCACGTTAACCCCGTTATTCCTGTTAGCAGAGAGAGGGGGGAACAGCTAGGTGCTGTATTAGCTGTGAGGCTACGCTGGCCGGTTACGACCGGCACAATTAATTTGATGTGTGCATGCCTAAGGGCAGGAGCACGCCGCTCAGGCGTTGCTGGGACCTACATAAATGTAGTGTAGCTTTTACTGGCTTCGGCCCCGAAGGGGGCACTCTGAGATTTTAGCTAGGCGATTCGCTAGCTAGGTGAGCTCGCCCCGCACGTTGTGTGGGCCGCTTCTCTCAGTACTTACGCCATCTTAGCCAGCTTGCTTGTCTGCTAAGTGTTGCTTGCCTCGTGCAAATAGCATCTACTAGATTGTAACTCCCTCTGAGGAGTTTCTTCTGAGATTGACTAGCTTCGCGGGCCGCTGGCCTTGGCTTGCGGTCACGCTTGCTTCCCCGTGTTACTCAGGGTAGAGACTCGCTGCACCGGCTTGTGCGCAGGCTTGTGTTAGCGCACGCTTGTCTCTCAGTGCTTATGCTAGCTTAGCTAGTGGCTTCCACGTCTGTTCTCTCGGGTTAACAGGTTGTGGGTATTGGTGCCCCCCCTTCGGGATGGGCTATTGCCGCTTACGTTACCATTGCACGCGCACGTTCGCTAGCCTCCGGGTTGCTTACTGTCTAGCCTGTGCTTCTTGCTAACCTGCTAGCTTGCTTAAGCAGTACTCCCGCTATTAGGGGCGCCCTGCGGGAGCTTGCTATTAGTGGTTAGCTTCCTGCTTCCTCTTGCTACTGAGCAGGGAAGGTCAGGGAGGGGATGGGCCGTGTGTAAAACTACTTTGGCCGAGTATGAATCGGCACGTTAAGTGCGTGTTCTGCCTTGGGCACGAGCACGCTGCACAGGCGCCTTGAACCCTCGGTCTTGTCCGCAGCTAAGCTCTTGAGAGCTGACCAAGGTCCGCTCTCAAAGAGGTGTGAAAGCTAGCTTGCCTTGCATAGGTGCAGATAGCAATATTTAGTACTGTTTAGCACAGAACGATAGTATTTTGCAGATAGCTGGCGTGCACCCGTGCAGTTAGTATCTGTGTGCTAAGTACATTGGGCGCGAGCTACCTCCGCTACAATAGACATACTGCTCCTTGCTGGCGCTACGCGTCCAGCAGGGCTTACAGCTCGCCAAGGTCTGGGCTCAGTGCCAGCCTTTGGCTTGTAGCTCTAAGGACAAGCCCAGCGCCCTTGGTGCCCAAGGCCCGGGGTGGTTGGGAGCTCTCCATGGGTCGCACTCCCTTGTTGGGGCGCCCCCTGCAAGTGCAGAGAGCCTGGCTGGGGGCACAGCGCACCTTGGTCCATGGCCACGGCCTGGCCTCGGTTGGCAGCGCCCAGGTCAAGCCCACCGGTTGGCTCACCAAGGCTGGGCTTAGTTCCAGCCTGCGGCTTGTTACTTCGATACAACAGCGCGTCAGTAGGCGGAGCTTGCGTAAGAAGTTCTCCCCCAGCATGCACAGCTTCTACGGAACTGTCCATGCGGCGGGGGGGCGTAGCCTCTCACGTCCCGCCCCCCCATCAGGGCACCGGATCAAAAGGTCCCGGTGCCCAGCAATATGCTCACGACGGGTTCCGCTCCTTTGGCCACAAGACACCATCTTGTCCAACAGGCTCGATGCCTGGGAGCATCTATGTTCCCCGTCCCCATTACGGCGCACCCTCCAGAGGGGATACGCTCTACAGTTTGCCAGGCCCACACCCACGTTCGACGGGACCCCCGATCTGGCCGTGGAGGGGGAGGCCATGGACATACTCCACAAGGAGGTTATTCGTTCCTCGCCAAAGGGGCGATTCGCTCGGTTCCCAAGGCAGATGTGCGCTTGGGTTTTCTACCACAGGTACTTTATCGTGCCCAACAAGGACGGCTCCATGCGTCCAAAATTGGACCTTCGGCGTCTCAACAAGACGCTGAGGAAGTCCCGTTCCGAATGCTCTCTTCCCCGCCTGTTAAACGAGTTGAGACAGGGGGATTTCTTACTTCCGGGGATCTGGAAGGTGCGTTCTTCCATGTCCACATGGTCAGGAGACACAGGAAATACCTGAGGTTCTCCTTCCTGGGGAAGGCTTACGAGTTCTGTGTCTTGCCATTCGGCATGTCTTTGAGCCCGCGAACCCTCACGGTGTGCGTGGAGGCAGCCATGGCTCCCCTCCGCGCGAGAGGGATCCACGTCTTCCTATATCTCGACGACGTTCTCTTAGCGGCCGACTCAAGGGTCCGTGCCGCGGAACATACCAAGGTGGTGACCGAGCTCGAGCTATACTTCCTGCGAGCCTTTCGCCAGAGCGACAGGCTCGCACGGTTCGGACAGCAAGCCAAGGACGTTAGGTCTGTGCCCTCGGTGTCAGTGCATCAGTGCACAGTGATGTTGGGCCTGATGGCCTCAGCACTGCATGTGCTCCCGCTAGGGAGGCTACACATGCTCTCGTGGTCCAAATATGGTTCTCAGGCTTCGCCTGGACTCGGCCGGGGACCGTCATCGCAGGGTTCCTCTGACAGGTCAGGCCTGGCAGGCGCTGGCTATATGGGCGGACCCCCGTTATCTCTCGAGAGGTACTCGGTGCGGCCCTGTCCCGCTCAGGATGGTGATTCGCACAGACGCCTCCCTCTGGGGAGGGGGTGCGATTTGCGGGCATTTTTCGGCGAACGGCCGGTGGGAGGCTCAGGAGCTTCGCCACATAAACGTGCTAGAGCTGAAGGCGATTCGCCGGGCTCTGCTTCAGGACAAGCCCACCATCAATAGCGCCGTGGGCCCATTGTTGGTTGGGCGCTCTCTTGGGGACCGCACTGCCGGACAAGTCCGCGTGAGAGAACGTTGCCTCCGCAGTCCCCCTGGCCTGCGGAGGTAACACTTCCAGCGGCTCACACATGTGCACCATGTGCTGATTCGCTCGGACAATAGGGCAGCGATCGCCCACCTGAACAAAAGCAGGGCGGTGTGCGGTCGGGGGCGCTGAACCATAGCGGGGATTCACCTGTGGGTGTATCCCCGTCTCCTTTCAGTGTCAGCGGTCTATCTGCCGGGACGGCGGAGTTACGACCGGCCTGCTGTCTCGAGGCAATCCCCGTTATATGGAGTGGTGCCTCCACCCTCGGGTGATGGAACAGGTTTGGGCCAGGGTTGGTCGCGCCTGCGTCGATCTCTCGCATCGCGGCGCGCGACACACTGCCCACTGTGGTTCTCGATCCAGGAGGACAGCCCCCGTTAGGTCATGACGCGCTAAAAGCACACGCGTGGCCGAGGGAGGGGCTCTATGCGTTTCCCCCGACCCCCCCTGATCCGTCAGGTGTTGGACAGGGTGAGGGAACAGCGCCTCCGGCTCGTTTTAGTCTGTTTGGCCCAGGCAGACATGGTTTGCGGACCTGGTCTCCCTGGCGCAAGATCCGCCCTGGGCATTGCCGGTACGGGCCGATCTCCTATCCCAGGCGGAGGGGGAGGTGTTCCACCCCTCCCCAGGCAGGTGGAAGCTAGCGGTCTGGCTCCTGAACCGGACCAGTTGCTAGCCCAGGGCTTGCCTGATAATGTGGGATGCACTATGCAGCAAGTAAGGGCGTGGATCCAGTGAACTGCAGTGTGCGACCAGTTCTCTGTTTCCTTCAGAGCCTGCTTGACGCGGGTCAGTCCCCGCAGTCGTTTAAGGTGTACGTAGCCGCGATTCTGCTTGCCATAGGGGAATTGAAGGGAGCCCCGTGGGGGCGTACCCTTTGGTCTTGCGCTTCATGAAGGGGGCGCGTAAACTGCGCCCGCCGTCGCGGTGCGTTTTTTCCCCAAATCGGACCTGGTTACGGTGCTGGACGGGCTAACGGGTCATCCGTTTGAGCCCTTGGACTCCGCCGATTTAAGGGTTCTGTCTTTAAAGACTGCGCTGCTGCTGGCCTTGTTGTCAGGAAAGAGAGTTGGTGACCTGATTGCCCTCTCGGTGCAGCAGGCCTGTGTGGTTTTGGGAATGATGGGCGCAGGGTTACGTTGCGACCTAACCCGGCTTACCAACCTAAGATTATTAATGTCAGCTTTAGGTCTATGGTCATAGACTTATCAGCATTCTGTCCCCCGCCGTTCAGTTAGAGACGGGTGAGGAGAGACGTTTGCTCATGCTGTGCCCCGTAAGGGCGCTCTCGGCCTATGTGGCCAGGACGCGTTCTTTACGCATTACAGATCAGCTGTTGGTTTGCTTTGGGCAAATTTAAGGGCCCAGGGCGGACCCCTTTCCAAGGATCGCTTATCACACTGGGTAGTGGAGGCGATCGCGTTGGCATACTCTGCCGTGGGCAAGGTTCCCCCAGAGGGTATCAAGGCGCATTCTACGCGAGGTGTTGCGACATCCTCTGCGTTGTTGCGTGGTGTGTCGGTGGAGGACATGTGTGCCGTGGCCTCATGGTCCTCTCATCACACTTTTGTCAGGTACTACGGTCTCGACGTGTCCGGTTCGCAGTTCGCGCATGCGGCGCTGTCGGTGGCAAGAAAGTAGTATCGTTGCCACTCTAATATGTCATTTGGTTAGGCATAAACGTTGCCATATGGCCGTGGTTCACGGGTGCCTTTCGGGTCGCCCTGTGGGGTGCTCCCGGCAGCAAGGTCGGTTGAATGGAGGCACTAGTGAGAGCTTGAGTTCGAAACGAAGTAAAACGTTAGGGTTGTGCTACAACCCAGGTTTTACGAGTGAGAATGAGAGCTCTCACTACCCAGCCTTGCTGTGTCGATGCGTCACGGGGTGCGTCGGATCTCAGCGGGCTCGAAGAAATTAGAGTGATTATCCCTGGGCTGGCAGGACGTGACGTAGTCACGTGGATCCGTGTCAGTCCCAGGGGGTACCACGCCTCCTACGGGTGGGTGGTCAGGTTTTAATGAAAAGTAATTTTGGAGCAAAATAACAGTCTTCCATAGGGCTGCGTTGCAGCGTTTAAGGCACTAGTGAGAGCTCTCGTTCTCACTCGTAAAACCTGGGTTGTAGCACAACCCTAACGTTTTTTACCATTCCAAATGAACCTCGATATTTGTTTGTCCCATTCATTGAATTGCTTAGTGGGGATTTTAACTGGCAGGGACATAAAGAGGTACAGTAATCTTGATAGGATATTCATTTTAATGGTCTCAATTCTGTTACTGAAGTTTAATGGGAGCAGAGACCATCGACCTAAATCGTCTTTTATTTTGGTGTTAATAGGGACATAATTCTTTTCATATAAGTCATCCAAATCTTGCGTTATCCAGACCCCCAGGTATTTTATAGCTTTAAGGTTCCAATTAAGTGGGAAGTTCTGTCTGATACTAGTCGATGGGGTAAAGTTAAGGGATAAAACCTGCGTTTTCTGAATATTTAGCTTATAACCGGAATACCTGCCATAGTCAGAATATGGCAGTTTTGTTGATTTGTTGCACCAATTGTTGGTGCAATAATAAACCATTCACTGAAACTGGAGCCCTGCAGTGTGCGAGCGGTTTTATTCTTTTTGTATATTGTTCACTTTCAGCTCAGCACCTGCCACCTGCCCTTTTTAGTTTGCATGTGCATGTTTACTCTTTTTAACAGTTTTGTGGGTCCCACAACTCAGTTTTGAGAGTCAGGCCTATTTTGACAGCTTCATAGATCCTTTGCTAGAGGTTAATTTGCGTAGAACGGTAATAACTTCCTGTAAAGAGGAAGGAAGTGAATGTGTGATCAGAGATGCATGATTTGTGCAGACCGCCCTCACACTGACTCTGTCCAAAAGCACAACTTCTACATTCTCAGCCCTCACTCACTCTGTCAGCAGAGTGCTGTTGATTTGGACAAATCATTTCATGAATGATGGATTTGTGATACGGACGCCTCAAATATTGTTCTTCAGTAATCTTTGTGGAGGTTGAAGGACCATGTTGTCGGAAGAACCTGGATGTGTGTTTGTGGCTTTGTTGTACCTCTCAGGTATGAAGTGATTGTGTTTATAATTATCTCTTGTCAAATAATGATCATTCTTTGTAAATCGGAGTGGCAGAAGAAGTTGTTGATGTGTCTACAACACTATCAGTTAACCTGTACAATGTGGCCCTTAATAGTCTTGGGACTTTTGTCTGTGTTTAGAACCTTTTTTATTGATTTTTGGTATGGTGACCAATTGAAGGGCACATTTTCAATAAGAGACTTACTTAGAAAATATAATTAGTAATCAAAGGATTTTGCCAGTGAAGTAGCAAGGTAAACACATGAGAAGGACCAAAATTCCATAACCACTACAACGACCGTAAGTGGTCATTTTGAGCACATGATTCCAAACTCTATTTCTGCATTTACATGGACTTGAGTATCCCGGTTATGAGGCTTATCCTGGTTTTGATCAGGATATGGCGTTTACATGGAAGAGAGAGAAAGCAGGTTACTCATATCCCTGTAGCCTACATGATCAGTAGGCTACTAGTATCCCGGTTACTGATCACTGCATGCTATTTGCGCAGGCGCCTGTGATCGTTACAATACAAACGGGGGTCATTATTATTTTTTGCTTATTGGGTGCGTGTGACGTGACGTCATTCAATTTTTTGGGCCAAGACGTGGGATTCCCTTTGTTGTGATCGACACATTATGGACTGTACTGTATTACTTATATGTTTGAATGTGGGACATTTGAGTGTATTGCCTGTGTTTAGATATGGCCTCACATTCGGGGGAAGACAGAGAGGACCAAATGGCTGGGTCACACCCGACAGATACCAGCACAGCTGGGGGCCAAGCCTCAAAGGATTCCGGCCATTGTTTTATCTCTAAGGGTAATCAAGCCATAAAAACCCCTTTTCCCTTGCCTCACGTTACAGAATGGGCACAGTCCAGCTCACAGAGCGCTATCATTGGCCAGAACCATCACAAAAGACACATGACAAGCCAATGAGAACCCTTCGTGACTTCCCCATACAGTGAGACAAAACTGTTTGGAAAGCAGTTTAACTATCAGTCTACAGTAAGAGTCTCAACTAAGCTTGAACCAGGGGTTGGAGGGGCCAGAGAAGCCGGCTCCCCTCCCCCGCTCGCTGCACCCCCTGAACAAAGGCCTAACCAGGCCTGACCACAGCCACCAGAGGCCAGGGTGAACCGCGCAGCAGGCCCAGGGATCGCCTACCAAGGCCACCAGCCGCTCTCCTTGCCCAGAGAAGCCCAGCTGGACCGCAAAAGCCGACAACAAGACCGTACCGCGAGCAGACCGCTCAGCAGACCAAGAGGAGCAGAAGAAGCAGAAGAGCCACACCGCAGCAGATCCAACCAACTGCTGCAGACGAAAGACGCCCAAGACAGACCGTGGCCTGCAACCAGCCACAAAGAAGGACCACAGAGCACAGCACGACCCTCGACTCAACGAGCAGAGAGACTGCACGTCAACGCCCGGCATCATCTGCACCCCCAGCAGACGTCCGCTGCCCGCTTTTCCAGGCCAGGGTGAACCGCGCTGCAGGCCATCGCTCCCACAACCCAAAGCCATCCTCCCTACTGCGCGTAGGACAACTCTCCCCAACCAACAGGATCCCGCTCCACAGCGTGGAACACACGTGAGAGTTCATTCATGGTTTAATGGTTTTGGGCAGTTAGGGTTAAATTGCATTATCATATGTGTTGATTACAGTATCCTGTATGTTGATGTACCACGTTTGCACACTGTTGAATGATCTAGACGCCTGAAGGTGAGCGCTAAGTTCAGCAAGAACTTAGCGGCCACATTTGGGCCACTCTTCCTCTCTCCCTCTCCCTCTCTCCCTCCCCCACTCTCTCGGCCTCCCAGCTGAGCCCGTTCAACCGGGAGGGCTAAGCTTGGAACGGTCTAGAGAGGGTCAGAATGTCCGCCGCCCGCAAAAATACAGTTAAGCTGAATTAGAGAGTTTGATTAGTCACTCACACAGAGTGACCCAGGCTAGGCAGGCAGAGTGATCCCTTCCTAAATTCGGCAGAACCGCCATTTTGGAAAGGAGGCGGTTCCAGACCGCCCCCCAGCCACCTCTGTCTGACCGAGTCAATCCTTCCTCAACTTTGGCAAAACCGCCATTTTGAAAAGGAGGCGGTCTACACACGATCAGCCCGCCTCTCAGCCAATCCTGTGATTACATCACAGAGACAGCCAGAACGAGCCACTCCGCCCTCTCCTCCCTCCTTCTCCCTCTCACACACACACACACACACACACACACACACACACACACACACACAAGTACTAATTAACACACACACACACACATTCAGGCCTGCCAGCCAGGCAGACTTAAAGCACACACACACACACACACACACACAATTGATAATGTTTGTTCACCTTAGGTATTAGCTATAGATGTGGTAGAGTATTAGTCATAAAAGTAAAATGTGATGAACTGATATTTTAATCATTATGTTAATGTCAATTGATATTGTGATTTATTAAATCTTTTTATTACATAATGCTATGAATCTTGGTGGTTATTCATGAGGTATTTTATCTGTGGAAATCTGTGACAGAAGCTTACGAACTTTGACCTTCAATTAACTGTACAATGTACACTGTATCACTATGAGACTGATATGACAATTTGGTTTGGTGTCTAAACAAGTCATAACTTGACTTTTAGACAGGTCTGTAGCCTTAACTACAGTGGTGCCCCGAATCTTACAGAGAATACAATATTTTCTGTCAAATCTAATAAATTTATGAATATTAATAATTCATAATTATTAATAATCATATTTCATAACCAAACCAGCTCCTGCGAGCACAACATAAATGGTGCCCCGTGTGAGGCTTCTAATATCAGTATTTCCACAGATATGATATGCATGAATAATAAAAATTCATAAATTTTTGAAAAATCAAAGTTTTTCAAATTTTTCCAAAATCAGGTTTTGTATAGCGCTTTGCCAAGCAAATCACATGCGTCAGAAGACACTAAAGGAACTCTAATCATAAAATATGGAATCTTCCCATAATCTTAACACAAGTTAGGATTTGTATTGAACATTTCTGAGCAAAACAGTCCCAAAGACAACAGCTCAGTTTAAAATCCTTGATTCCATTTTTATGTTAGAAACCACAGTTAACAAACTGTTTTCCACTGTGCCTTCAACCTAAAATTATGAGAGATAGCAATGTTCCATCTATCAGAGAGTGATCTTTAACAGAAACAAACAGTGCTGCGCATTTTAAAGTGGGACCTTTGATGCTAATTTGAAAGCCACACCGGCAAGGGTGCGGGGAAGTCAGGCTGCCCCCCCCCCTCACATTAGCATTCAAAAACATTCACCCTGTCTCCTCCAGAGCCAGAGACAAAGTGTAAACAAAGCCCTGTGACCACCAGTCACAGTGAATTTGCATGCGAAAGAAAGGCAGGCACACCCTGCACTTGATGACACTGACAGCAGACACCAGCCGAGTGACAGCTGACAGATGTCAAACTAACTGCATGCAATTGGCAGCTAACTCACAGAGAGACTGTCACATTTGGGCCATTCTTTAATTAGAATTAGTAACTGTGGGCATTGACGCTCACGACAACGTGACGCCATAGCAAACACGGTGAGTGCACACACCTTTTGCTTAAAATTGACAGCAGTAAAACAGCTGCTTGACTCATCGCAATGAGTCTGCGCTGCCACAAGATGGTCAGCGCTGAAACTTTCTTTAAGATGGCCGCCACCGACTTGCAAGCGGTAGCCGCCTCTCTCATCTGCCCGCCCACAGGAGGAGCAGATGAATTTAGCATTGTAATGCTAACACTAGCGGTCCTAATAATTCCATTGGGAATTATTTTCTTTCTGCAAAATCGCAGATTCCAGGTGCAGGACGCTGCGCATCAGCGGCAGACCACTGTCTACCAGACGCAGATAGGCAGACTGCGCAACAGCTGTCAAGCTACGCTGCAGGCCAATCTGGGTCTGCATCGACAAGCCCAGGTCTGCCAAACAGAATTAGCCCGACTGCGTACCGAAGTTTCCCGGCTGCAACAGAGCCAAAAGGGCATGCCGACCGGATCCACGGCGGCCCTCGGACCCAGAACGGTCCCCCTCTCGGGTCGCACTGCTCCACCAACCACCCGAGCAGTGATCGCACGACTAAACGCGAGAACGGCCAAGCAGCAAGAGCACCAGAAGGCCGTAAGGGCCATAGCCCCGCCGGCACCGGAGGCTGACACGCCTCCTAGGGCTAGACCAACCCCCGACTCGAATCAGACCCCCGCACACCACTTAGCGCCCGCGCTGGCAAGCAGCCGCGCTGCTAGACATCGCGACACCACACCGCGAAAGGGGGGAGACCGCTCTCACAACGAGCAAACTGATTCAGGCTATTCAGCCCAACAGTCGTCGTCCGACTCAGAGCTCGACTTTCATGCTTATGACATACCAGTCAGTCATTCATCCGAGCAACCCACGTGTAGAATCAGACGTTATTCACGCTTTCATCCAGCTCTGACTTCCACCTCAGAGCACAAACCGCTGACAGTCAAACGACGTGACAGCGCCACTTCCGGTTATGACAAAACGATCCACACTGCAACCCCCTGCAGGGAGGAACGTGTGTCTTACCGACTTTCCATTTATCACGCCCGTGGCGAGTCGATCGACTACCGCCCTGTGCATTATAAACCGTCATTTGCTCAGGCCACCAACGGGTGCGCTGATAGGTCTTTTTCACCAGAGGCTATCCAGCCTTACTCACTTTCTAGCTCCTGTCCACCAAGGAAACAGGAAGTCAGCTCTTCCACCCCTCCCCCCGAAAGGCGGGACCCCGGGCATGATGACATTAGTCGCTCTTTGGTGCCCAATCGGGCAAACGGCCACTCCTTCTTGCAGCCTCTACTGCCAAAACAGAGTGATTCAGGACTCTCTCTCCGAGAAGCAGAGTCACGCTATCACTTACTGAAGTCAATCGCAAACGACATTGACTTGTTCGATCCCGCCAGTCACGAGGTACACTTGACAGATTATCTCAACGAAGTCGAACGTGGTTCGCAGGCTCTGCCACACGCCTCGCCGCGAGAGAAAGCTCAACTGATATGGAGAACGAGCTCAAAGCACGTGCGTGCGTTTATCCAAACGCAACCTTCCCATATCAGAGATGACTTTGACAAGCTTCGCGAAGCCTTGGGCGAAGAGTACATCCTTACCCAGTCGTCAGCGGCGGGGAGGAACGCGGCCTTACACGTCAAACAGAATTACCAGGAACATCCTAGGGATTACTTTAGACGCTTGAAGAAGATATATAGTCAAGGTAGAAATGGCCCGGATCAATCAGACGTGCCACGTCTCAAGGAACTCTTCCTAGACGGTCTGCATGACTCGGTGCGCCCATCCGTAGCCCTAGACGCACGTTGGTATGACCGAAGCATGCGCACGGTCCTCAAAACCGCCTCAATAGCGTGGGAGGTGGAAACCGAAGCAAAAAGCAGAAATGGCCAGTTTCAACCCACCAACCGCGTGTGTGTGGACCCAGAGACGGTACCACACACACGCTCACCACGCAGGCCAGACCACCTGGTTCTGCCGGACAGAGCCAAGGGGGGTAGCTGCTGCCCAAAGAGACATCACAGTCACGCCACAGGGCGCGAACGGCGTGAGTCTCCTCAGCACACTAGGCCCTCCACCCAATTAGACATCCGAACGGGAGCCAGACGCCTGACGGGCAGGGTGGGCATTCAAGCCACCAGAGGCCCTCCCAGGAGATGACATCAAACTCGGTGAAGGGCGGGTGACTGGACGCAGCCACCCTGTCACCCCTGACAGTCACCTGTCACTCGGCTCTCACCCTTATCTCTATGTAGGCTAGATGCATTGTCAACGCTGTGCTGTGAAACATAACACCTTTATGGCAGGCAGACCACATCAAAATAGGACAAAGCTTGGCACATGGCTACACATAGACACATAGCACAACACTGCTGGAATGCAGCACACATTCAAAATCACACCCTGTCACCCTCTCTCTCCTTCTCTCCTCCTGCCCTTCCCTGTTTACCATGTTGATTTTGAAATGATGTTGTGTATGTGACCTTAAGGTTGTATTATCTATATGGTAATGAGTCTAGGTATGGTTAGGAGTCTGCCCAGAACCAAACCTGAACTATGAACGGCCTGAGTATGACACTTTGATCCCACAGAACAGATGGACATGGACCAAAAGTTACAGCAAACTGTCTGTACAGCCCTTCATCCTCGCCTGCGGACCGCAGGTCGACCGCAGTCCACAGACGAGGAGGGGGGATGTTGTGATCGACACATTATGGACTGTACTGTATTACTTATATGTTTGAATGTGGGACATTTGAGTGTATTGCCTGTGTTTAGATATGGCCTCACATTCGGGGGAAGACAGAGAGGACCAAATGGCTGGGTCACACCCGACAGATACCAGCACAGCTGGGGGCCAAGCCTCAAAGGATTCCGGCCATTGTTTTATCTCTAAGGGTAATCAAGCCATAAAAACCCCTTTTCCCTTGCCTCACGTTACAGAATGGGCACAGTCCAGCTCACAGAGCGCTATCATTGGCCAGAACCATCACAAAAGACACATGACAAGCCAATGAGAACCCTTCGTGACTTCCCCATACAGTGAGACAAAACTGTTTGGAAAGCAGTTTAACTATCAGTCTACAGTAAGAGTCTCAACTAAGCTTGAACCAGGGGTTGGAGGGGCCAGAGAAGCCGGCTCCCCTCCCCCGCTCGCTGCACCCCCTGAACAAAGGCCTAACCAGGCCTGACCACAGCCACCAGAGGCCAGGGTGAACCGCGCAGCAGGCCCAGGGATCGCCTACCAAGGCCACCAGCCGCTCTCCTTGCCCAGAGAAGCCCAGCTGGACCGCAAAAGCCGACAACAAGACCGTACCGCGAGCAGACCGCTCAGCAGACCAAGAGGAGCAGAAGAAGCAGAAGAGCCACACCGCAGCAGATCCAACCAACTGCTGCAGACGAAAGACGCCCAAGACAGACCGTGGCCTGCAACCAGCCACAAAGAAGGACCACAGAGCACAGCACGACCCTCGACTCAACGAGCAGAGAGACTGCACGTCAACGCCCGGCATCATCTGCACCCCCAGCAGACGTCCGCTGCCCGCTTTTCCAGGCCAGGGTGAACCGCGCTGCAGGCCATCGCTCCCACAACCCAAAGCCATCCTCCCTACTGCGCGTAGGACAACTCTCCCCAACCAACAGGATCCCGCTCCACAGCGTGGAACACACGTGAGAGTTCATTCATGGTTTAATGGTTTTGGGCAGTTAGGGTTAAATTGCATTATCATATGTGTTGATTACAGTATCCTGTATGTTGATGTACCACGTTTGCACACTGTTGAATGATCTAGACGCCTGAAGGTGAGCGCTAAGTTCAGCAAGAACTTAGCGGCCACATTTGGGCCACTCTTCCTCTCTCCCTCTCCCTCTCTCCCTCCCCCACTCTCTCGGCCTCCCAGCTGAGCCCGTTCAACCGGGAGGGCTAAGCTTGGAACGGTCTAGAGAGGGTCAGAATGTCCGCCGCCCGCAAAAATACAGTTAAGCTGAATTAGAGAGTTTGATTAGTCACTCACACAGAGTGACCCAGGCTAGGCAGGCAGAGTGATCCCTTCCTAAATTCGGCAGAACCGCCATTTTGGAAAGGAGGCGGTTCCAGACCGCCCCCCAGCCACCTCTGTCTGACCGAGTCAATCCTTCCTCAACTTTGGCAAAACCGCCATTTTGAAAAGGAGGCGGTCTACACACGATCAGCCCGCCTCTCAGCCAATCCTGTGATTACATCACAGAGACAGCCAGAACGAGCCACTCCGCCCTCTCCTCCCTCCTTCTCCCTCTCACACACACACACACACACACACACACACACACACAAGTACTAATTAACACACACACACACACATTCAGGCCTGCCAGCCAGGCAGACTTAAAGCACACACACACACACACACACACAATTGATAATGTTTGTTCACCTTAGGTATTAGCTATAGATGTGGTAGAGTATTAGTCATAAAAGTAAAATGTGATGAACTGATATTTTAATCATTATGTTAATGTCAATTGATATTGTGATTTATTAAATCTTTTTATTACATAATGCTATGAATCTTGGTGGTTATTCATGAGGTATTTTATCTGTGGAAATCTGTGACAGAAGCTTACGAACTTTGACCTTCAATTAACTGTACAATGTACACTGTATCACTATGAGACTGATATGACAATTTGGTTTGGTGTCTAAACAAGTCATAACTTGACTTTTAGACAGGTCTGTAGCCTTAACTACAGTGGTGCCCCGAATCTTACAGAGAATACAATATTTTCTGTCAAATCTAATAAATTTATGAATATTAATAATTCATAATTATTAATAATCATATTTCATAACCAAACCAGCTCCTGCGAGCACAACACCTTGGATTCCGTCTTCATGGTGGAGTATCCCCGTTTGCGTGCAGCGCGCGGCTTTTTCATTTGAGTCACAACACCTTCGTCCTGTAGTCTGTAATAGGACCCCGCTAGCCGGGCGCTTCTGGCTCATACGAGCGCATTAGCTAATGCGCTCGTAGGTCCCGCACAGAATCATTTTACCTGGAAATACTCACAGTGAGATGTCAGTGCAATTCGACTTAAAAGTCTCACTTCTGGAGCGATGAGGAAATGGAGTTTTGCCGAGTTTTCTCTTTCGGTGATGAAATAATTAAATGCTTGGCAGCTTAGATAGGAGAAAGCATCGAAATGCTGCCTACTTACCCCGCTAGCCGGGCGCAGAGAGCTTTCTCCTATCTAAGCTGCCAAGCATTTAATTATTTCATCACCGAAAGAGAAAACTCGGCAAAACTCCATTTCCTCATCGCTCCAGAAGTGAGACTTTTAAGTCGAATTGCACTGACATTTCACTGTGAGTATTTCCAGGTAAAATGATTCTGTGCGGGACCTACAGCAGCGAGGGTAGAGTGGGAAATGCCCTGACGGCGGTCTGATGAGGAAGTAACGGTGTGGCACTTCCATACTTTCTAATGTTACTGGACCAAATTCTGATAGTGAAACGGGTCATTTTGCGCAAGCTGTGTTGTGTACGGTAGCGGTGTTCACTTCCATGTAAACGCAGTCAGCGATAGGGGCTCACGCGCAAATGTCAGTGCAGGATAAGCCTCATAACCGGGATACTCAAGTCCATGTAAACGCAGTCACGATAAATACCCAATTGAGAGATTAATGCATTTATTGTGTTAACATATATTTTAAAAAGACAAAACCGAAATGTGAAGATATAGGCTAGGCTACACACTAAAAATAGGTCTACAACCCCTGAGAAATTCAGTGAGTTCAAAATGACCACCTATGGTCTTCCTAGGTAAAAAAAAAATATTTTCTTTGCCTTTTGTGTAATTCATATAAAAACGATTTTAAATGACAATACAGAAACTTTTAGGAAAAGTCAGCTACCAGCAGCGTTGTATTTTTAAATTCAACAAAGTTATTGCACATAATACATTTCAAAAAGGTCCAAATGACTGCTGTGGTCTTTCTAGTGCTAAAATGAACTTTTCAAGTGCACTTAATTCACAGCAGGCTATTGTGACGCCCGTGGTGGGCTTGTAGGCGTGCACTCAATTTAAAACCGACAACGCCACCTAGGTTTGAAGAGCCTAGGACTCTTTTAAATAACACAAAAAGGGATCTAAAACCAGGTTCGTTTCATCGGGTGGAGAGCAGTTAAAACCAGTGGTGTATCAAAAAAGGTGAAGAAGGACACAGTGCAAGGAATAAGAGTTTTTAATGGCTAAAATATAAAATGCAACAACAGTGCTCACCTAAGTCTAAAAATAAAAGACAGGGGGTTAAAACTGCAGCAGCTAAAATGTCTTCGTTAAAATACAGCAACTCAAATGGTCCAGCTAAAACTCTGGGCCGAGCCCATGCTGGATGACTGGGGGAATCCGGAGTCCACCATGCAGGGGGGGCCTCCTCTCCTCTTCGGTCAGACCTACAGACACAAACTGTAGGGGAGTCAACCGTCCTTTGCTTACATCCTGCTTATTACACGTCTACACCACAAGCACATGGAACACCGAGAAGGTCAAAGACTTACGCGGAAGGGAGAGTTTACACTCTCCCTCTGCTGGCCGCTAGCGAGCGGTGCTCCAAGGCTGGGTTTGGGTTGAGTTTCGGTCTGGCCCACTGCTCCTTCTGGTCTGCTGCTGCTGGGCTGCTGCTTAGGTCTGCTGCTTCAGGTCTGCTGCTTCAGGTCTGCTGCTTCAGGTCTGCTGCTTCAGGTCTGCTACTGCTTCTGGTCTGCCGCTGCTGCCACTGCGATCTGCCACTGCTTCTGCGTCCCACTGTCAGTCACTGCATGTTTTCTGCAGGGAAACGGCACATCGGCGAGCCGGGGAAGCCTCACCCCGCCTGTGGGTCTCAGCAACCTAGGTGTGGGACAACGTTTGGGCATCCCCCCCTCTCTCCCATCCCCCGTCAGTCATCTACGGTGCGCCCATAGGTACGCAGGGAGAGAGAGGGGCCCAAGCCGCAACGGCTCAGTTGCCCACACCTTACCTTGCCCACAGGCAGGGCCGTCAGCTGCTCCCCTCTCCGCCGCTTCCCCTCAGTGTGTGTTTCCGTCCACTCAGTGTGTGTTTTTTCCTTGTCTGTGTTCCCCGTGCCTTCCTGTATCGACAGTTTATATACTTCCCCCAAACAGGTTAAGTCCCTCCTCTGGTGCTGTTCAATTGGTCAACTCAGCTCCATCTATTTTCTAATAGGCCCCCCGCACTGCCTGTCTTTCTTGTGCTCCATCCAGCACAGATTGGTGCCAATAGACAACAGGTGTGCAGTGGTGATCAAGCTTGAGACAATTAACACAAAACCACGTCTAGAAAATAAAAGCATGCATCAGTTCAAAAGGAAACATAACAACTCAAAAAATAATTAAACACTGCAAAAGAAAGAATAAAGAAATACAAAAACATTGTCTCACCGCCCGGCTCACACTATCATCATTCAAATAGCCTATAAAGCCATGATTTTAGATGAAGAAATCTGTCCAGATCTTTTGATCATGTAAGCTTCTGTTTCAGGATTTCTGGGACAAGCAAGCAGCCACATCTGTGCCTTGAAGGGCTCATCAGTGGATCTGCCCTGCTCAGTTACACATCCCACTTCAAGCAAGACATGGTATACTGTAGACTGGGAGGGCCAGAAGAAGAAGATCTCTGTAGATGATCGTGTTATGTATGACAAGTCTAAAGAGAGTAACTCCACTCTAACAATCAATGATTCCAGAGACATTGATGACAATACGTACTTTTGCGGAGATGCTACTGACTTCCTCAACTCAAAATGGAATTTGTCCAGTGGAATTTCTCTCAGTGTTACAGGTACAGTGGTTCTTTGTCAGTGATTTATTACTTTGAGAATAATATCAGTACATTTAACAGTCATTTGTCATTCCAGACCTCCAGGTGAAGGTGATTCCTGTCACAGCGACAGAGGGACAGAGAGTAACACTGATGTGTAGCACCAGCTGTGATCTGACTGAAAAGCCTCCAGTCTACCTCTGGTACAAGAATGGAGTGTTTCTCTATCAGGACTGGTCTCCCTGGTACCAACACCTGGTCAGCAGTGAGGAAGCAGTCAGATACTCCTGTGCTGTCAAAGGCTACGAGCAGCTCAGGACCCCTGAAGTCTCAGTGGGTCAGTGGTGACATTAGCTCATAACTTATTTGACATTAGAGAATTATGATAAAGGAACAAGAAAGACATATTTTCTTAAAAATAATAAAAGGGCTGTATATAGCTATGATGAAAAACCAAAATTATGACTAATAAATATTGTGATAAAATAAATGTTTAACTAATTATGCTCATTAATATAATGCTGTAATACAATGTATTCCCCCCTATAGGTTTCCACTCCAGTACTGTAATGAAGTTCATTAATATAAGAATGCATGTTGTGTCTTTTCCTGCAGATTCTGTCACATCAGCCTGCTTTAGTGTGACCTATGCTGAAGGGTGGATGTGTTCTTCTGAGCAGCCCTGCTCCATCACATATCCCACAGGTTAGAGACTAGCTGTTATCCATCCTGTTCACTCAGTAACTCACACAAGTATTTTAGTGCATTAAATAATCTAGAATGTTTATCAGCCTCTGTGGGCAAACAGTAATATTTCCCTCCACATCAACAGAACTTCTTATCCACAAGTCTATGGCAAAAGTTTTAAACATTAAACATTTTACCTTTTGTTACTGGCACAATTATGTCCTGTAATTTTTCTTAATAAGCCTGCTTTGCTATTTCACATTAAACATATAATCAAGAAAATTGCCATGTAACTGATGGAAAATTCCTCATCCCAACAGAACTACATGTTGAAGTGGGTCCTGATACTGTAACCAGAGATAAAAACGATGTCAAACTGACCTGTAACACCATCTGCACTCTGACTGACCGCAAACCCACCTACACCTGGTTCAAGAATGGACAATTGGAAAGCGTCGGAGACCACATCTCTACTTCCAAATCCTCTGTTGACAGCTTCTCCTGTGGTGTGATAATCCATAAGGATTTACGCTCTCCTGCAGTCTGTGAGTATGAAACAACTCACAGTACTGCAGAACTTCTGCTATGAAACCTTTGTTTGATTAGTCTGCAATGTTTAAAAGACAGTAAGAAACATGATCTGAGGGGTGTCTGGGCAGTAGAGGTAAAAGCACTCTGCTACCACTGCAGAGACCCGGGTTCAATGCCTGGTCGCGGTACCTCCAGGTTGGACAGACGTTCCTACAGATATGACCCGTGTCTGCGGGTGTGAAGCCGGTGGGGAATGAGTCCTGGTTGCTGGACTAGTGCCGCCTCTGGTCGGTCGGGGCGCCTGTTCCAGAGTGAGGGGAACTGGGGGGAATAGCGCGATCGCCCCCCGCACTACGTCCTGCCGGTAACTCCTCGCTCCTCGCAGGTGGAGCAATAGACCAGAGAGGCTAAAAGCGCACTGAGTGAGTGTGCTATTACCCTCTCTGGTCTACCGTATTTTGGATTACCAGAGGCCTGGGCCACTGTCAAGGTAGCCACGAGAAAACATATGGTTTCCGGCCAAGACTTCAACCCAATGATTCTGTTCCGATGACATCACTGGTCGACAACTTAACTCAAGTCAACTATCAATAAATGTCAAACTAAATGAATGTCTGCAAACTGTTTAGAGATTTTGGATATGTGCGAGATCATGTGCAAAAAAAGATTTTCTTTGGTGAAGTGCCCCTTTATTTATTGTTTTGTCTTATAAAGATATTAGGAGGTTAGGGTGGAGAGCGTGTGCATCTGCATGTCATGTGTTACACTCTCCAGGAAAAACTCCTCACACAGGGGGGTCTGGGTACTGTGAGCACATCAGGAATTGACAATTTAATGGCAGAATTTGAAGAAAATGGGAGGGGGGGTAAAACAAATATTTGGGGTGTCCTTGTGGCTCTGTGGTTAAGGCACATACTATATTTAAAAGTGATATTCAATCATTCAAAGTGAGATTTCACTTTTACTCTTTCATCTATATTTCAGGTACTGAGGGTAAGAACTGCTGGAGTGTGAATTACGTCAGCAGGAGAATCTGTGCCCTGGAAGGCTCTTCAGTGGACATTTCTAGTGATTACTCATATCCTAGTGACCAGCAGTCCAAGCCTAAATTAGGTTATAGTATAAGGACACCTGGTATGGTGCTTAGTGAAAGTCTGATAGAAGATGCACGTCATGTGTATCATGACAACATGGAGAACCAACACGTCCTGAGAATCACAAACCTGACAAAAAGTGACTCAGCAGAATACACATTCAAATTCCTAATAGATGACCGGGAAAAGCAAAAATCTGGTGCTCCTGGAGTCACTTTAATTGTGACAGGTAAGTCTTCATTTTTGTTGTGTCATTTTATCTTCTAATGAGCATCATTTCCTGATGGGGGCTCATTGTGAGCCTTTCTGTGAATTCTAGACTCATCTGTGATTTCAATCATGAAATAAGAACATCCTTCCATAATTTTGTCCCGATTGAAATATATCTTTAACACTGAGTGATCAGTCTAACCATCTCTCAGCCCTGAAGGTTCAGGTGACTCCATCTGCTGTGGTGACAGAGGGCCAGAGAGTAACACTGACCTGTAGCACCAGCTGTCCTCTGGCCGACAACACCACCTACCTCTGGTACTACAACAGACGACCTCTGACCTCACCAGAGAGCCAGCACAAACACCTGGTTCTGGACCCAGTCAGCAGCCAGCATGCAGGAACCTACTCCTGTGCTGTCACAACCCTCCAACACATCAACTCCCCTGAAGATACGCTCACTGTCACAGGTGAGTACGGCTTTAAGATATTTCATGAGGTGTGTTTAGGTGTTACAGGTACAGGTTTTGCATTTGAACTTCATAACTGTTCCTTTTTGTGGTATCACATTATGCACAATTCTCTGCATTGGTAAGAATCACAAACATATTACATCACTTACACAATAAGAACATATTTCTTTCTGACTGGTGGATATTTTATTAACATCTGTATAAAGCTAATATCAAGCCAGACCCTTCAAAAAGTGAGTCCTCTGGTGAAACAGTATGTAGCAGATCAGCGACATTGACTTGCAGCAATGATGTTAAGTATATCTGTTTCAAGAAGACTGTAAATCAAGATCTTAAATCTATTATTACCTTTGCTGAAGATGAATGCATGCAGGTAGATGCTCCACCACTGGAATAATCAGAGAATTACAGTAAATGGGATAGATTAGATTTGGTATTGTATGGAAGTGATTTGTAGATCAATCAGGCATCTACAGTCTTTCTGGAGTCCAAGTGACAGAAATCTATTGTGATGGACAACTTCACTCCTTAACATCAATAAATGAACTTAAAAAACTGTTCCACCTAATTCACATTTAATTTGATCACAGACACAGAGACATGGACTATAGCAGCAGCTGCAGGAACCGCTGCTGTTCTCCTAGCTGTCATACTCCTCTCTGTCTTCCTGTGGATGAGGTGAGCTGTGCTCTGTTTCAGAACAATGACATTCAATCTCTTGTCTAAAATGTATTCATTCATTTACTCATTCATTCATTCATTCATTCATTCATTCATTCATTCATTCATTCATTCATTCATTCATTCATTCATTCATTCGTTACACTAACCAGAAGAAAGAGGACCTCCACTCAACCTCCTGGACCTGGGACAACAGACATATGAGCAGGTGAAGTACAATAATTAAACAATTCCATTGCAAAAATATAAACATTGTGCATGTTTCTGTCTTGTTTGGGAAATGTTACAGCTTTTCTCCCTTGCTCTTATTTCTTAAATTGCTCTGTCATAAATATCTTTCTAGTGAACAGAAATATATTTTCTTTATTTGTATGGGCACTGCAGCTTTGACCTTTGTATTGGTAGTTGCTTGTCATGATGGCAATGTAGGAATTAAAGCATCTTGTAATTATAGGTTAGACTGAAGTATGAGTTTACACTATCAGCCTTTTGTTAAATATGAAATGTCAGCATGTCGTCCACCACCGATATGATGGAGACCAGAACTACATTGACTTGCAAACACTGTACCAAACAATGGCTGTCTGCACCTTCAATATAAAAAATATTGCTATTGAGAATCAGCTTTCAAAAGCCCAAATCAGTCTAACCTAGTTGTGATCATTTTATGTTGTTCTGGATAAAAGGGATCAGCCAAAATACTAAAATGCAATGTAATGTAAAATAATGATAATAATGTGTTCTATGTTCTCTACCCAGTTAAGCCACCCTGGTGCTGTGTATGACACCATATCCGCTGTACGCCAGAGCCCCATCCCCATGCAGGGGCGTTTCTAGGGTCTGAAGACATTGGGGGCTTAGCCCAGCCCTCTTTAGGGAGGTTGTTGGGGTAATTGGTAATTGTACACAGGTAATTGTACACATTTCAAGCAATTTGAGATGAATACTGAAAAACTAAATCAGTTGTTCTCAAAGTGGGGTCTGAGGACCACCAGGGGTCCTTAAGAGAGTTCCAGATAGTCCCCATAGTAAATTCATGTTCAACTTCAGCATTAGCCTTGATTGACAAACTGAGAAGGAACCTATAAAGAAGCAAAATACATCACTCACATCCATGTGTTGGGCAGTAAGTAACACGTTACTAGTTACTAGTAACGTGTTATTATTATAATATTACTTTTCCCAGTAACGAGTAGTGTAATAAATTACTAATAAAATTGCAGTAATAATATTACTGTTACCCCAAGATAAAACAACTCGTTACATCCTTACTTTTGTTTATTCCATTCCGTGATTGCGATGTGCTGCAAAATGACATGTAGTCGACGTTCACGTGACCAAACAAGCTCCAAGCATCTCCAAGCAGCATGTCATATAAGGTTAGTGTACAACAATGCGTGACGTCACCGTGTTAGGTTGGAAGCAGAGCCATAGAGGAATGTCCGCCTTCAGCGGCTGGATATTTTCCCATTACTTGGGAAAGTAATGGGACAACTAAGGTGACAAGAACATCAAAGTGAAATATAACCTGTGTCCAGATACTAAGACTTTCCACTGCGAAAAACACCTCAAACCTCCTAAAACACATAACGTTAACGTTACGAGAACAGCACAATATGAAGCTCATGGACTAGACTACCACCAAAGGTGAGCACAGAAACCATAAAGCTATTAAAATACAGAGAAATGTAATGGTAAATCTGACAAGGGCACACTGTCCACTGCTGGCGGACATTTCATTTATTGGCTTTTATCGGTTGGTAACATTGCTATTATTGTCAGGTTAATGTTGCAGGTCTAATGTACAAACTTGTTATGCAAAGATGTACATTTTGTATTGAGAATGTGTTGGCAGTGCACTTACTGCGTTGTTGATAACAGAAGCTGTTTAAAAGATTGCGTCTTGTCATCAATTTGAGCCAGCTGTGCTCTTCATCAAGCATGTAACTTATGGATTCATACTAGCTAGTTTGAAGCTTTAGCTGTGCGCCGACAAAGTGATTAGACCTGTATTCACACATACGCGTCTGAATTTTGATGAGAAAGGATGCAAATACCAATTTTGTGGGGTGTAACGGAAAAGTAATATAACGAGTAGACGAATTACTGTTGGCATGGAGTAATAAGTAAAGTAATATTACTTTAAAAAAGAGTAACGAGTAACGAGTAATATATTACTTTTTTAAGGTAACGAGCCCAACACTGCTCACATCACAGTGTTTGGATTTTACAATCAAAGGTGAAACAACACAGATACTGTATGATGGTTTATAGTGGGACTTTCCGTGCCTGCCCCATTCACTTCAATACAACTGTCCCCAAAGTCTAGCCCCAATGCAACATTTGAACACTGTGATGTCTCTTCCTTCTATATAGGTTACTTGCACACAGAGAGGAAGCAAATTGTTGCATTCCTGATCAACTATAGGCTATCATATCATGTTATATTTGAGGGCTTTAAAGCATGAATGACAGATGAATAGATCTGGGGGCTATTAGAAAAAACAGTTCATAAAACATTCGGGGCTATATATAGCCCCCAATGCCCAGGCCTAAAGACACCCATGCCCATCCCTGCTGCACAGGGCAAACCAACAGAGCAGCCTAAGCTTCACTAAGCAGTGCCCACTTTTCTAAGAACCAGGAAGTTCCTCTCTACTCCACCGTCCTATCAGCTCAGCCCCAGAGACAGGAGGAGGTTCCTCTCTACTCTGCCGTCCAATCAGCTCAGCCCCAGAGACAGGAGGAGGTTCCTCTCTACTTCCCCGTCCAATCAGCTCAGCCCCAGAGACAGGAGGAGGTCTAGTATGCTGCTGTCAACTTCAACAGACCCAACAGTGATGCTGAGTGAGCACTGAGAGGAGGAGGCGCTAGTATAGCGACCAGGACATGCCCTTAATCCGGCTTCCCACCCGCAGACACGGCCAATTGTGCCTGTATGGACGCCCGACCAAGTCGGAGGTAACTCGGGGGCTCGAACCTGTGACCCTCGTGTTGGTAGGAAGGGAATCTACCGCTGCACTACCCGGACGCCCAAAAACCTTATTTTATTGAAATCTTAATTTGTGCTCGTGAAGTGAGATCATCTTGTTTTAATTGAATGTATTATTATAATAACATTCAGCTTGTTTAAAATAATTGGATCTCCCCTACTTCAGTTTATTGCCACTTTTTGGATACTCATGAAACAAGATGAATTGTGTTATAATAAAGTAACTGAAATCATCTCACCCCACTGCAGATATTATTTTAATAATATATTGAATATTCATATTATTTTCAGACTCAACAGATTATGGTTATGATGGAGATTATGATGGAGATTTTTTTGCATTGAATGTAATGTAGTAGTTTGTTGTGATGCTTAGTGCTAACAACAAGCTGTTACTCTTGTTAGCTGTTTTGAGCTTGTATTTGGTAACATGTGTCTCTAGATGTTAAGCAGCTTTAAATGTAGCATTGATAGGTGGTGACAGTGAAAACCCCAAACAGGTTTTCTTTAAAATAATGTTTCTTGCTGTTCCACGTGTAACACATCATATAATGTTTGAGTATTTCTTTATGAATCTTATGAAAGCATGCTCAAAATGAACCAGTTTCTATAGCTTTTCCACTCAGGCTATCCACAGACACTCCACTGCAGTTAAAGCTCAAAACCATTTAGCATAATCCACCGTATCCAGTAGCTGTTTCATTGTGTTAACAGTGTAAATGCTAATGTTTTCAGCTACATGTCAGTTGGAGTGTCAGTGTTATAAAGTATAAAGTGGAACAGATAGAAATCTGTGTCTGTCATGCACAGTTTGAGGCTATGTTGTTGAAACTGTTAATGTTGCAAACTGGAGAATCTTCAGTGGTCTCCTCCAAAACCACAGCTTACGTTCCCTTGAGCCAGGCACTTCACCCCAGATGTTCCAGTGTTTGTTCAGTGACCAACAGAGCAGACTACTTCTCTCTACAGTTCATGTGTGGTATTGTGTGTGTGGAGCAGAGTGTTACTGAGAGAGTGGATGGCTCAATAAAGCTTCAATCAAATAAAGTGGCAGAGTGACTTTCCTTTCCTTTTTACTGGGAACAACATCCAGTCCTTCAGTTAACAGGCGAAAGTCTCTGATTCATGTGTTGATTTCTTTTACATATTACAATCAAATCTTTCCACTCTGTGAACATAAAATTGATCCTTTTAAAAATTGAGCACGTCTGTCTTGAAAATTGGCCTCGTCTCTCTTGGAAAAATAATGAGCTTAATTAAATGTCTGTGGGGCTACCTAGATAAATATAGGTTAAAGGTTAAATTGAAAGAATACAGTGGAAGTAAAACTGCTAAAAACGTCCTCTCTTGGCTCATTTCCACCGCAGGTAGTAGCGCGATCCCGCTCCGCTCGACTCGATAAATGGTCTCATTCCACCACTAAAAACTATCCCAGCCCTGGTTGTATTGGGGTCGAGTCGTGCTACTTTTAGTACCTGCCTCGTCGTGGTTCTATTCTGTGAACCCCGGTTCATACGGTGACGTGAAAACATTGTTGACGACTGATTGGTCAGGCAGAATCGTGTTTACTCTGTCTACTGACTGTCATATGCAATGCTGGTGGCTGCATACCAGTTTAGTGGGCTTACCTTCTCTTCTGTTATGTATATTTCCATCAGTCTTTTGTGTTGCTGCCTTTGCCTCCGGTGAAATAAAATCGTGGCAATTGTCTGAGAAAAAAGTCCGCTGCTCGCTCAGGGAGCTCTGTAGCTGAGTGGAGGCTGCAGCGCTCCGCTAGGCCGCAGCGGGTGTTTGGTGAAGCCGCGGTCTTGCCTGGTGAGAGGCCGCGGGGTAGAGGCTTCACTCTGTTGCGCCTCTCCCGTCCCCGCACAGCGCAGCGCATGCCTGTGAGTTTGACTAACTACAAAGTGATATCCATTCTCCTGGTCGATTGTCACATTCGCCCATGTACACTGTAGGTCATTTAGAGGCACCAGTATTTCATAAACAGTTTAAAAGTTCTGTGGATGGATTTAATTGTAATGTTATGTTATAGCCTACTTCAGCTATAAGCGAAGGACAGATATGCGGTCGCTATGACGACCAGCAGTGGGCAGGGGTGGGTGGGGGCAGATGATCCGCGGTGGAAGCAAACCGTCCATCAAGCCGATACGATTAGAGCCGAGTGGTGACGAGCTGTGCAGGGCAGTAAAATGTGGTGGAAATGAGCCATATGTCAGGGGTGTCAAACATACGGTCCGAGGGCCAGAACCAGCCCACCAAAGGGTCCAATCCGGCCCACAGCATGAGAAGTCCTTCAATCCAATGTGATGCACTTGTGAAGGCTAAGAGGTACCAGGTTTCAGGAGCAAGTTAAATAATAAGTAGCCTATTCATGTTTTCTGTATTCATCACTAAATGCTCAATTATTTTCATTACCCTTGACTATAGAGAATTGCACAGTTCCAGTCCATTATAATGCAGTTACAGACAGTATTTGAGAATGTGTTCATGATAGCTGAAATGTGGAGGTTTTGTCATTTCTATGTTGTTATTGATTTTCTTTGTCTGGCCCACTGGGGACCAAATTAGGTTACATGTGGCTTGTGAGCTAACATGAGTTTGACACCCCTGCTCTATGTTGATAAGAAGCAAGAACAAGAAAGATCTTCAGCTGTTATGTCTTTATGGGGTTGTGGTGGATTACAGTAGAATTAAGTCATCAAATGTAATGATTTGGCTCATTACAACATAACAAGGCTAATCTCAAAGGCTATATTCTAGTGCCAGCCCTCCACCTCCATAGAGCTGAACACTCACGTGACATCTCCTGCCCCAGAAGATAGTTCCTCATTCATTTTATCCATAAACATTTCGAAAAATCAGTTATAAAGGCTGGAACCAAGCCAACCAGTGGCATACTGAATCTGCATGAGTGACCATAAAACATTTCAGTTGGAGCAAAAACAAAAAATAAAAAGCAGGGAGGGGGGGGGAAATCATAACATTTGATAAAAGTGCCTGGGAAATTATCCAAATGGTCTTGAAACATTTCAAAAGGGCAAAAAAAATCCCTTCTCAAAAAAGATAATTTCCTACCCTGCCCCCCCCCCCCCCTACACACACACACACACACAGAGGAAATGTGGTGTGTGAGCTGCACATCCCCCCTCCCCCACCCACCCAGTTTCCACCAAGTCCTGCCCTACTCTTGCTCTGATTGGCTTACCCTGATATCTCCCCTAACTTTAACCAATCGTACACTCTTCCTGCCTAAACCCAACCAACAATCATCACTCCCCATGCTTAACTAAGGGAGGGACTTGGTGAAAAAGGGGTGGGGGAAAAATCATGTGTTAGCTGCTCAGGTGGTGGGCCTATCCTGGTGCAGGAAGTGAAGATGTTGCTCACTGACTGATGTTTCACTGGTCAAGTTAACGTGTTAAAGTCATCATGTTGCTGTTTGGCTGCAGTTTCAGTTTGATAGAAAACAACAGAAAATAATAGATACTCATCTTTACCACCCATTCTACCATCTCCGGAACATCTAGGTGTCATTCACACTGTGGGCACTTTTTGAAATGGACAATTTTGTCCCCATCACTTTTTAAGAGTCTGTTAAAGAATGTTCTGAAAAATAGCTTAGAATGGCATATGAAGCGGGTTGTTATAGTCTCCTATCTGAAATAAAGGAAGCCTGTCGATTGTCTGCTGGCTGCTGCTTCCACTGCACAGCAGATGTGTGACTTTCATGTCACACTTTGCACACGTGTGGTCGTCATTTATCGAAAACCTCCTTGCCTTGCGTGCACTGGGGGTGGAGGGGCGTTCCGGTGTGTCTCGGCCCGGTCTTCGCTCTCACATCTTACGGGGGTGGGGGCCATCGGTGCTCTCCATCATTGGTTGAGGGAGGTCAGAATAGTTTAGGGTAGGCTATAGATTAGCTCCAGCCTAACTGTAGGCTGTGGATTAGCTAGACCAGAGGATTCCAAAATCTGAGACCATGGGCCTCCTCTCGGAAAAAGCTCCATGGAAAAAGCTGCCTTCACTCTTATTCAAATTACTAGAATAACTCAAACTGAAATAACTCAAATAAATCACCCCCACTCACTGAGCCTCCCCTGAAACTGTTTTGAACGCCCTGGGGAGGCCCACCTCCCACTTTGGAAACCTCTGAGCTGGACCTTTTTGGCCCATTGTCAGCGCTGGTATTAGCGTGGCTAGTTCTCCATAGACATTTCGATAAATCCAAATATAACGAGTTTTAAGGCTCGAACTAAGCCAACACATGATCCAGGAAATACAGCAAGACAGCCAATCAAGCAGCAGCACCAAGCGACCAGCAGGCAGCAGGCGTCTACACACGAAAAACGCCGCTGAACGTTGAAAAACATCTGCACGGGGCATCAGTGCTGTCTGGCGTGTTTATGAGCTCGGTGGCAGATGCCCATAAATCTGAATTATCTTTGCAAATAAACATGCAAAAATTAGACGCAAAATATATGCTGTATCTTAGTCTAATGTAGATGCAACTTTGTAACATGCATTCCAGAAATATCACCATTCATGATATCTCTGCCCTGGTTCATTCATGATGTCTCTGCCCTGGGTCTTTCCCCTCCCTGCACAGCCGAACTGAGAGAGCCTGCCCCAGCTGACAGTCGTGCTGGGGGCAGGGGACATCCCCTGGTTGCCCCCAAATAGTGATTTTCTGCTGAAATGCTGTTATAACGAGCTGTTATAACGAGCAACAGTCCTTTGCCTAATTTTTGATTGGCTATTTTAAGTGAAGTAATATTAATATTTGATCTTAAAACGCTTCATTTTGAGGGCTATATGATGTATTTTACCATGAGCCCTGACACCCTACACCTACACATGAGCACACAAAACGGAGGGGGTAGAGCCAAGTGGTATGGCCGTGGGGGGGGGGGGTTTGGATTGGGCCAAAGTGACCACAGGTCAGGCACTTGTACTCACAATCCTGTGCTTCAAAGACCTGAGCTGAAGCTCTCCACCTCCACTTTGGTGTTCAGGGGGAAACCAAATAAAGGGTTAAAGGGTTAAAGTTCCATAATTGTCCCCCTGCTGAAAGCTGGATTTGTACCTTCTAATGCAGGGTTTCTCGGCTGGTGGGTCGGGATGAAGGCATTGTGTATTACTGCACTATTTTTGGCTAAATACATTTGAATGGTATAAAAAAAACAATTGGGTCGTGAGTTAATGACTACAGGCTCTGAACAGACAACAACAAAACTGAACAGAAACGTTTCGGCTACAAAGCCATCTTCAGTCATGGCTTTGTAGCCGAAACGTTTCTGTTCAGTTTTCTTTCTTTTGTTTCACATGGTAGCACCTTTGTATTGTTTTGTATATTCATTTATGGACCATTAAACATATGGCATCTTCACATCCGTGAACCTTGATTGATTGATTGATTGATTAGTTTATTTGGTCATATTGTTCCAGAAATCAATAATCAATACAAGAATTTTCATGTGGATCAAACAGGACCAAAAGGTGTAGACTGAAGCCGGGGCTTATTATGTCTACCCTTTTAACACAGTCTCAAAAAGCCTTTGTAGTGCAAAAGAAAATATTTAGAGAATGAAAGAAACGAAATAAAGAAAAATAAAAAATTAAATAAAAAATGTTAATCAAACTGGCGTTGTCTCGGCTAAGAAGCATCGAAATTCCATAATATATAATGTAATATATATATAAACATATATCTATATACATATATATATAACCTTTGGAGTGGACATTCCATTTTTTCTATCAGTGTGTGAGCTTCTCCTGGTTCCTTTTGTTTTGTGAAAATAATTATTCACCATGATATACTACGGATATGAGAGTAACGAGAACACTTAAAATCTCAAATAATTTCAACATTTTCAACCTTCTTTGGCTCATTACCAACAATGTGTAGCAGCAACATGTGAAGGGTTCTCCCAGGCCGCCTCTTTTTAAGCGGTGCAGCCGCTTCTATAAGTGACATGTGTGTCCGTTCTGACACGGACCATCTGTATGTAGAGTATGTACAGTATTACAGTATGTATGTCTGTCCTGTGGGCCCCAGCCCCACAATTGTTGATTTGTATAGCACATTTCATACACAGAGGCAATTCAAAGTGCTTCACATAAAATGGTTGACAGGAAAATAAAAGAATAAAAGAAGAGAATAACATGGACATTTAAAAGCATCACAACAAAACTTTAAAAAAGAGTATAAAAAGGGCATTAAGCAACAGGCGCAACAGTTGCAAAAAGAGCTAAAAACGTATAGGGGACTCAATGGATTTGCATAATAGAATAAATCAGTTTATCTATATTGAGTCCCCCGACATCATGACTATAAGCATGACTACACACACATAAAACTCAGGTCTGGGTACGGTGTCCTCTTTTCCTCTATACTGCAGTTTGGACGCCAAGCATACCCCCGCTTGAACCTTGCGTCATCTGTTGTCCGTCGACAAACAGGCCATTTTTTTTCTCTAAAACTTTTTTCTCTAAATACATCAACTGCCCCCGACTGATGATGTCATGCCCCACAATCATCAAGTGATGTGACTGATGATGTCATGCCCCACAATCTTTGAGTGATGTGACTGATGATGTCATCATGTCCCACAATCTTTGAGTGGGCCAGTGGTGACTGATGATGTCCCACTTATAGGTGGATTATGACATGACAGGCCCCTGGACCTGGATGCATAAAGCCCCTCCCCCCTCCTCACAGCGCACAATTTAGGCCAGAATAACAACTAGACTCTGGGCTGGATTATTCATATATCGCATCAGGCGAGTGCTTCGGGGCACCAGCTAATCTGCCTTGTTGGTGGGGCACCACCCATTAAAATTCAGTTGTTTATAAGCTTTGTCATATTTTCTTTATATATTAGCCATACTCCACGGCCAAAATTAATATTGAATACTAAGAGAATATATGCATAATGAGAATCATGATCACATTCGAATGTGTCCAGTTCAAGCATTTTGTGTGGTGAGAGAAAATCTGTTCACTGGGGGAACTTTGAGAAGGCAGGCTGAAAACTACTTCCTCAAGTGTGTTCACCACAGTCAGGCTTTTCTTAACCCTGCCAGTTAACTGTGGGTGAGAGATCTTCCCTGCCCCTAACTGTAGACTCAGGGTGACAGATTGTTTTCACAACTTAAATGACTTTAGAACGAAGTGGTCGAGTTGATGCTTGTGGAAAAGTTTTCTCTTTGAACTGGACGTGCGGTATGTGATATAACAACCATAATAATGAATAGTCTACAGCATTGCAATATATTCAGTGGGCCACGCCATCCGATGACGGTCTGGAAAAAAAATACAGAGCAGTAAGAATTTGGTGGCTTAAAACAACTGAGTTGGTTAGTTTTACACCAACTTTGCTGGCTGGCCGTGTTCAGATCTTCAAGCCAATCACAGTGCTTAAAAACATGAGGCCCACCCAACCGGCAAGCCGGGCACAGTTTAGTCTGAGCCATGGAGCTGACAGAACAAGGATGGTTGGTGTCCAGCTGATTGAGGTGGGCTGCATCAGGACTAAAGTCCAGGTTCATCCCATTGTCTCAATGTGCTGCTGCTTTCACCTTCTGCAGGTCCCACTGTCACATCATCTCACCTGAAGTGACTGCTTGCTACAGTTATTGAGCTTTGTCTTTGGTGGAATGGAGCCTTGTCTGTGGTGCTGAAGTTGCATTAGATCTCTGTAATGTGTTGTTTGTTTGTCTGTCTGTCTGTCTGTCTGTCTGTCTGTCTGTCTGTCTGTCTGCCTGTCTGTTTGATTAAGTCATGCTCTGTAATGGTTTGGCATTGCAGTCTAAGCCTACAGTCTAATCCTACAGTCTAAGCCTGCAGTCTAATCCTACAGTCTAAGCCTGCAGTCTAAGCCTACAGTCTAAGCCTGCAGTCTAATCCTACAGTCTAAGCCTGCAGTCTAAGCCTACAGTCTAAGCCTACAGTCTAAGCCTGCAGACTAAGCCTGCAGTCTAAGCCTACAGTCTAAGCCTGCAGTCTAAGCCTACAGTCTAAGCCTGCAGTCTAAGCCTGCAGTCTAATCCTACAGTCAAAGCCTGCAGTCTAAGCCTACAGTCTAAGCCTGCAGTCTAAGCCTGCAGTCTAAGCCTGCAGTCTAAGCCTGCAGTCTAAGCCTGCAGTCTAAGCCTGCAGTCTAAGCCTACAGTCTAAGCCTGCAGTCTAAGCCTGCAGTCTAAGCCTACAGTCTAAGCCTGCAGTCTAAGCCTGCAGTCTAAGCCTACAGTCTAAGCCTACAGTCTAAGCCTACAGTCTAAGCCTGCAGTCTAAGCCTGCAGTCTAAGCCTACAGTCAAAGCCTGCAGTCTAAGCCTACAGTCTAAGCCTGCAGTCTAATCCTACAGTCTAAGCCTGCAGTTTAGTCTTCATTCAGGCCTTTGAAAAATTATGATGGAAACAATACATTTTAGCAAGGTGTCTTTGATATATTTATTTTCTTTTTTCTTCATTATTTTATTTGACAGGGACAATGGACAGTCAGAGACTGTCCCAGACTTAGCTAAGAAGCTAAATTTCATCTGCAGTCCCTGGGTCCCTAGATGATACAAGGACAATCAAAAACACAATAAAACAGTTACAATGTAAATCTGATACACATGCATGTACATGCATGTACATAATCTAATTTAAGTAAAAAAGCATAAAATACAACACCAACAAAATTAAAGATAAAATAAAAGATGCACTGTTTAGCATTGGTTCTTAATGATTACATGATTGTTGGGATTTCAGCCATGATTCTAGTTGTTATTTTAAACTAGTGAAGTTAGGGCTTTGTCTGATGCTACTGGGAGTAGAGTATGAGTTGGATTCAAATGTAATACAGTGTTTCTGTGTGTAAAGCCTAAAATGGTGTTTGTAGGCTCAAGTCAATCTATGGTGTAAACTAGTAATTTGTTGTTTGGTAGCCGGCTACTCCTCCGGGTTAATGTGTATATGTAAAAACGTACATCTATACTTACTGTTTTCTGTGGGGGGTGGGGGGAAATGTCCATGGACCACAGTAAGGTCCATGGACCACAGTTTGGGAACCAATGTCCTAGGGTTCCACACTGTTAATCCTGGCCTGACTAAGGGCTAATGTACACCGCCTCCGGAATAGATGCGGTACGACTCCGGTACGGCTGCGAACAGACCAACACTCATGTACATGTAATCTGTATGGACGTATGCGGGATCCGACAAAAATAGAACAGGTGAGTAATTCTTCCGTACAACATGTATCGCCCATCTATTAACATGGGCGAGAGTCGATCCGGCAGTTTTGCCGGATCCGCAACCCAGCTGTACGCATCTGGTGTACATTGCCTGTAAGACATACATTCACCTGCATCTCATTAGATTTACAGCACAGCACCTGAACACTCAAAGCCAAGAGCACAATAAGTAAGGGTTAATGCCCGACGAGGTGTCCATTATCACTTTTTAAGGGACGACGCAGAGGCGTGAACCGGTCCGAGGCGCAGCCAAGGACCGGTTGCCTCCGCGAAGTCCCTTAAAAAGTGATAATGGACACCTCGAAGGGCATTAACCCGCTGGTCACTTGCCAAAGAAACAAAACAAGACCATTCATTTATATTTCCATGCATTTTGCAATCAAAATCTAGTTTTCATAACCTTGAATATGAGTTGAGAACCGGCGAGACAAAATAGTCCCCTCGAGATTAAGCTATCATTGGATAAAATGGCTGCTTAGTTTCTTCACCTGGCACAATTCTAGAATCAAGCTAACTAATAATTTCGCCAATCGTAGCCTATGTAACAACATACAAAATAAAACGGCAATGTCTAAGAATGCAACGCCATGTAACTGGGTCGTTTAAACTCGCATTCCAGGGAATTGCGTTAATGTCTGCGGGGTCTTATAAGACGTAAATGGCGCGAGGCAGGAGTAGAGTGAAAACTATCTGCTTTCAGTATGTTGGAGTCCAGGTATGTTTTGTACAAGGACGTCTCTCAGTGTGTTGCCGTTAACTGCCCATTGCGTTGTTTTATTTTTGTTGATCTCATCTATTTCCTCTTGACTTGATTTGTATCAGTGATAAGAGGCAGCGCGCGCTCTCCCAGAGCGCCTGGCTGCTGGTTGCTGCAGGGTGTAAACAGGGGGTTTGACAGTTGACAGCTGAGAGCCCGGTTTCTGTCAGCTGACCAGAACAGAGCCGGCTTCTCTCAGGAGAGGGAATCTCCGAAACGAAAATGAGTTCTTTCTCTCTCTCTCTCTCTCTCTCTCTCTCTCTCTCTCTCTCTCTCTCTCTCTCTCTCTCTCTCTCTCTCTCTCTCTCTCTCTCTCTCTCTCTCTCTCTCTCTCTCTCTGTGTCAAAGGCCGGGCTCGCCCCCGCTCATGCACGTTAAAAAATCTCCGAAACGAAAATCAAAATTGTAAATAAGAGTTATTTTTGATAAACTGAGCACACAGGGGTGATTTAAATACTTACTTTGACCGACTCAATTTTTTTCTCAAGTTCCAAAATTGTCATATTAACCCTTAACGGGGGTATAGAGCTCAAACAGCTCTCTTGATACCACTCTTGAAACTATGGCGCATTGATATGAACGGTGAACAGACCATTTAGCTAGGTGTCCATTATCACTGTACAATATCACTTTTTAATGGACACCTTGCAGCCAATCAGAATCGAGTATTCACCCAGACCATGGTATAAGTAAGGGTTAATGTACGACGAGGTGTCCATTATCACTTTTTAAGGGACGACGTGGAGGCGTGAACCGTCCGAGGCGAAGCCGAGGACGGTTGCCTCCGCGAAGTCCCTTAAAAAGTGATAATGGACACCTCGAAGTGCATTAACCCGCTTATACCATGGTCACTTGCCAACAAAACAATAAGACCAGTCATTTATATTTCCATGTGTAATAAATAAAGCAATCTAAATGGCTAAATGTCTGTTATTCATACTGTAAATCAGTCTTCCACGAAATAAAATAGTCCCTCCCACCTCCACCACCCGCTCCGTTTTAAAGCCGACTCAAACGTTAACTTTATTACAGGAATGCAGGTTTAACGATGTTTTGCGTTCTACATTAAATGAAGACATTACCGTTTGGCAGCTTGCTTTATTTTGTATGATAGATACGTATTGGCCAAGTATATTAACATTTAAGAGCGAAGACTTTCAGGAAGTGAGAGAGAGCAGCGCCCTGCGTGTGCTGCTGATGTGGTGAAATGCAGAGAGAGTTGTCTCTCTCTCTCTCTCTCTCTCTCTCTCTCTCTCTCTCTCTCTCTCTCTCTCTCTCTCTCTCTCTCTCTCTCTCTCTCTCTCTCTCTCTCTCTCTCTCTCTCTCTCGTGCACGAGGGAAATCTTCTCTTTCTCGCCGAGAAGAGCCTGGTGACGCGAGGTTAAAAATCTCCGAAACGAAAATCAAAATTGTAAATAAGAGTTATTTTTGATAAACTGAGCACACAGGGGTGATTTAAATACTTACTTTGACCGAGTCAATTTTTTTCTCAACATCCAAAATTGTCATATTAACCCTTAACGGGGGTATAGAGCTCAAACTGCTCTCCTGATAACACTGATGAAACTATGGCGCATTGATATGAACGGTGAACAGACCATTTAGCTAGGTGTCCATTATCACTGTACAATATCACTTTTTAATGGACACCTTGCAGCCAATCAGAATCGAGTATTCACTCAGACCATGGTATAACAAGAAATAAACATAAAGGAACATTTTCTCAAAAATAAAGGGTTGGGGCCCTAAGGGATCATTTGGTCCCAGGCAAGATGGGCAAGATACACAGTGGCCCTGCGAAGAGGCTGAGGGTTATTATTCTTTTTTAACCTTTATTTATTCAGGGGAGTCTCACTGAGAGCAATGCTCTCTTTTTCAGGAGCGCCCTGTTCACATCTGCTGGTGCACTGAGCAGCCCCACTGCAGCGGTCGGGGTTAAGGGCCTTGCTCAAGGGCACCTCAGTAGGTGGTTATCGGCTCACTGAGCTCTTGGGCCCCTGGGCCTGGTAGGCCCGTTCAGTAACACATCCCTGGTCCCACTGATGACGTAGGTTGATGACATCATCTCCCGTGCTACAAACGGACATCATCAACCACGCACGCACACACACACACACACACACACACACACACACACACACACACACACACACACACACACACACACACACACACACACACACACACACAGAAATGAGTAAAGAGTTTCCAGTACTGATGCTCTGCAGCTATAACACAACCCTTTTCTGTCAGAATATGAATTGTGATTTACAATGACAATTGATGCAATAATAAATAAATGACTGAACCTGGAGCCCTGTGTGCGTGTTTACTCTTTGAGAGTTAGGCCTACTTTGACATCTATTAGCTTCCTTTCTTGAGGTTCATTTGAGTAAGAACGGTAATAACTTCCTGTAAAGAGGAAGGAAGTGAATGTGTGATCAGAGATGCAGGCTTTGTGCAGACAGCCCTCACACTGACTCTGTCCAAAAGCACAACTTCTACATTCTCAGCCCTCACTCACTCTGTCAGCAGAGTGCTGTTGATTTGGACAAATCATTTCATGAATGATGGATTTGTGATACGGACGCTTCAAATATTGTTCTTCAGTCATCTTTGTGGAGGTTGAAGGACTGCGGCCATGTTGTTGGCAGAAGCTGGATGTGTGTTTGTGGCTTTGCTGTGCCTCTCAGGTATGAAGTGATTGTGTTTATCTCTTGTCAAATAATGATCATTTGTAAAGTGGAGTTGCAGAAGAAGTTGTTGATGTTGATACAACATGACAACATCAGTTAACCTGTACAATGTGGCCCTTAATAGTCTTGGGACTTTTGTCTGTGTTAAGGCTTGTTTTATTGATTTTTGGTATGTTGGCCAATTGAAGAGCACATTTTCAATAAGAGACTTACTTAGAAAATATAAGTCATAATCTGAAGATTTTGCTAATGAAGTAACAAGGTGAACGACCGTAAGTGGTCATTTTGACCACTAGATTCCAAACTCTATAATCTCTCATGATAAATACCAAATTGAGAGATTAATGCAATTACTGTGTTAAGATATATTTTAAAAAGACAAAACAACACCAAAATGTGAAAATATAGACTAAAAAATAGGTCTAGAACCCCTGAGAAATTCAGTGAGGTCAAAATAGCCGCCTATAGTCTTTCTAGGTAAAAATGACATTTTCTTTGCCTTTTGTGTAATTCATATACAAACTATTTTAAATGCCAATACAGACACTTTTAGGAAAAGTCAGCTAGCAGCAGCGTTGCACTTTTTTAATTCAACAAAGTTATTGCACATGTAAATTTCAAAAAGGTCAAAATGACTGCTGTGGTCTTTCTAGTGTTAAAATGAACTTTTTCAAGTGCACTTAATTCACAGCAGGCTATCATCATTCAAATAGCCTATAAAGCCATGATTTTAGATGAAGAAATCTGTCCAGATATTTTGATAATGTCAGCTTCTGTTTCAGGATTGGAACAAGCGAACAGCATCTGTGCCTTGAAGGGCTCATCAGTGGATCTGCCCTGCTCAGTTACACATCCCACTTCAAGCAAGATATGGTATACTGTAGACTGGGAGGGCCAGAAGAATGAGGTCTCTGTAGATGATCGTGTTATGTATGATAAGTCTAAAGAGAGTAACTCCACCCTAACAATCAATGATCTAAGAAAGACTGATTCAAATAAATACTGCTGCAGAGAAGCTACTGACAACTCAGAATGGAATTGGTCCAGTGATATTTCTCTCCTTGTTAGAGGTACAGTGCTTCTTTCTCAGTGATTTATTACTTTGAGAATAATATCAGTACAATTAACAGTCATTTGTTATTCCAGACCTCCAGGTGAAGGTGATTCCTGTCACAGCGACAGAGGGAAAGAGAGTAACACTGATATGTAGCACCAGATGTGATCTGACTGAAAAGCCTCCAGTCTACATGTGGTACAAGAATGGAGTGTTTCTCTATCAGGACTGGTCTCCCTGGTACCAACACCTGGTCAGCAGTGAGGAAGCAGTCAGATACTCCTGTGCTGTCAAAGGCTACGAGCAGCTCAGAGCCCCTGAAGTCTCAGTGGGTCAGTGGTGACATTAGCTCATAACTTCTTTGACATTAGAGAATTATGATAAAGGAACAAGAAAGACATATTTTCTTAAAAATAATAAAAGGGCTGTATATAGCTATGATGAAAAACCTAAATTATGACTAAGAAATATTGTGATAAAATAAATGTTAAATTATGCTCATTAATATAATGCTGTAATGCAATGTATCCCCCCTATAGGTTTCCACTCCAGTACTGTAATGAAGTTCATTAATATAAGAATGTATGTCGTTTCTTTTCCTGCAGATTCTGTCACATCAGCCTGCTTTAGTGTGACCTATGCTGAAGGGAGGATGTGTTCTTCTGAGCAGCCCTGCTCCATCACATATCCCACAGGTTAGAGACTAGCTGTTATCCATCCTGTTCACTCAGTAACTCACACAAGTATTTTAGTGCATTAAATAATCTAGAATGTTTATCAGCCTCTATGGGCAAACAGTAATAATTACATCCACATCAACAGAACTTGACTTCTCCACAAGCCTTTGGCAAAACCCAAAATTAGAACATTTAACTTTTGTTACTGGCACAATTACTTCCTGTCATGTTTTTATAAGCCTGCTTTGCTATTTCACGTTAACACATTGAGTGCCAAGGACGTCTGTGGACGTCCTAAAAAAAAGTAACGAGGAGTGCCAAGGACGTCTGTGGACGTCCTAAAATCATAATTCATATTATTCCATAATTCTGCTGTTTAAGGTCGTACCCAGCCAGTGAGCATGAATCCCTTCAAGGGATCACACGGCGCCACCTTAAACATCGTCACAGGAGCTGCTCCACCCACCTCAGATCCTTTACTTTGTACAGGAGACAGCGGAGAAAGCTGTGATCAAAGTGGAAACCGATGCATGCTTTCTGCCAGAGCCGTATATATTGCTCTGTCTACACTACAGCGGAGAGTGGGCTCGGCTGCATCCGCGCTCACAACTGAGCTCTTATGCTTCTATCTATCTCCACACGATTTCCTAGAAAGCCAGCATCCGAAGCCGAACGGCCAAGCCTTTTCGTTCAGTCGCGTTTGCCAGCGCGCATCATTTCCTTGATGGGCGCTGGGATCTGTCCGGGGCAAAAACGGAGTCGAGAAAACAAACTCTGTGCGTGTGGGAGGAGCCCGCAGCTCAGAGGTGGAGAGGGGGGGGGGGGGGGAGAGGGGTGTGTGGCACACAGGCTGCACAGAAACCACACCACACGCCACCACATCAGAAAACACCAGCCAGAGTCAGTGAATGTGCTCGAAATTAGAGTGCAAAAGGTATTCATAAAAGGGACTATATCTTGGAAAGTTAAAAAAAATGACAGAAAACCCTTGAAAGTGCACTTTTTTGAGAGGCTGTCATTTCATAATGGAACTGTCTAGAAACAAAATTTCTTCTTTGGAAGAAGCAGGAGTGTTCACTGTTTCATTAAAGTCCAGCCCCGTTAATATAGCCATAATAGAAAAAATTCTATAGCTGTTTTCAACTGAATGGAAGTGAATCTGGCACAGGCTCCAGACAATTTTACTGAAGCGCTGTGGCACTCAATGTGTTAAACATCTAATTGAAATTTAAAATTCTAAAAAGAAATTGCCATGTAACTGATGAAAATTCATCATCTCCCAACAGAACTACATGTTGAAGTGACTCGTGTTACCAGAAAGGGAAAGTTTGCCAAACTGACGTAACACCAACTGCACTCTGACTGACCCCAAACCCACCTACACCTGGTTCAAGAATGGACAATTCAAAGACGACGACGTCATCTCTACTTCCAGCTCCTCTGTTGACAGCTTCTCCTGTGCTGTAACAGACCATAAGGATTTACGCTCTCCTGCAGTCTGTGAGTATGAAACAACTCACAGTACTGCATAACTTCTGCTATGAAACCTTTGTTTGATTAGTCTGCAATGTTTAAAAGACAGTAAAAAATCTGATCTGAGGGGTGTCTGGGCAGTAGAGGTAAAAGCACTCTGCTATCACCACAGAGACCCAGGTTCAATGCCTGGTCACGATACTTCCAGGTTGGACAGACGTTCCTACAGACATGGTCGGCCGTGTCTGCGGGAGTGAAGGGGGGAATGAGTCCTGGTCAGCAGGGGCGGACTGGGATCATAATTCAGGCCGGGCATTAGATACCAAGCAGGCCAGGCCGATACGGGCCGACGTGCGTGCCGGCGTCGAAAAATTGGGGCCGTTTGAAGCCCAATTTGGGCTGTTTGAAGCCAGATTTGGGCCATTTGAAGCCCAATTTGGGCCGTTTGAAGCCCAATCTGGGCCGTTTGAAGCCAGATTTGGGCCGTTTCCAATTTGGGCCGTTTGAAGCCCAATTTGGGCCGAGTCCAATTTTACAATGAGATGCACCCACTTTAACCCTGAATAAAGTAATAAAACCACTAGTAAACCAGTAGGCGGCACCTGGCCTGCTGTTCAGTGAGTGGCCTGACTGTGGGCACCAAACATTTTTTTCTTTTTTTTTTAGGCCAGGCCAGGCCACCGGGCATTTGCCCGCAGCCCGACGTGCCCGATTATGCACTCCGTGCCTGCTGGTCAGGTTCGGTATCTTTCCCAAGGAGACTTCGAGGAGGAGCCGAAAATCAAACCACTGACATTCTGATTACAGCTGCAACAATTAATTGATTAATCGATTAGTCGATCGACAGAAAATTAATCGACAACTATTTTGATCATGGATTAATCGTTTTGAGTAACTTTTTAAGAAAAAAGTCAAAATTCTCTGATTCCAGCTTCTTTAAAGTGAATATTTTCTGGTTTCTTTACTCCTCTATGAGAGTAAAGTGAATATCTTTGGGTTGTGGACAAAACAAGACATTTTGAGGAAGTCATCTTCGGCTTTGGAAACGCCATTTTCTGACATTTTATAGACCAAACAACTAATCGATTAATCGAGAAAATAATCAACAGATTAATCGATTATGAAAATAATCATTAGTTGCAGCCCTAATTCTGATTAGTGGATGACGAGCCACAGCCGCCCATTATTATGTGTTTTTCCTTGTCACACCATACTTATGAGATTAATATCATTGCGGAGCACTTCACCAAAAAACAATGCTTTTTTACTGTATTTTGTACATGATATCTCATACATATCCGACAACTGTAGACAGTTTTGCATTCAGTTTGACAGATATTGGCTGAGTTTCCCAACAAAGAAGCTTCTTAAGAGTTAAGAAGCTTCTTAAGGAGTTAAGAAGGCTCCAAAGAAGTGTTTCCCAAACGCCTTCTTAACAGAAGAGAAAAAAAAAAAAAATAGAAGGCTCTTAAGAAGCATCTTAACTGGAGCTGTCCACCATCTCGATGTGAGAGGGCCTCTGCGGCCCACTTGATGGCACTCTGAGCCCACCAGTGGGCCACGACCCAGTGGTTGAGAAACACTGTTGTAGAATAACCTAATCATGGTCATGTTAAACTTTATTAAACATTATTTATTTCAGACATGGACTGCAGTTCAAATTGCTTTATATACACAGCATACAACAAAACAGAGAAACACTACAGAATTTAAGCAACCTTGGGTTCTGTGAAAGGTGCTATATAAATCCACAACATTATAAAAGGAATCCATTCTGATTAGAGGAATATAGCCTATGGTAAAACATTTAAAACACAAGTAACCATACATAGAGGGGAGATTTTCAAGTGTTCCCCAATTTTAAACACTAAAGGGTGCATGAAAGAAAGGAAAAAGGGAAAAACACAAGAGGAACAGTGGACACAAGTATCTCCTTTTGCCTGACGCGGCTGGATCTGCCAGTGTTTTGTCATTAAGAAGGTGTTAAGAATGCCCCAGACCCTTCTTACAAAACCTTCTTAACGAAAGATCATCTTAGCGCTAAGAAGCTTTTGGGAAACGCAGCCTTCTTAACGGAAGATAATTGGAAGATAATTTTAGGCTAAGAAGCAATCGGGAAACACGTTGGCTTCGTTGGCTTCTTAGGGGAGCCTTAAGAAGGGTCAAAGAAGCTTCTTAGCGCTAAGAAGCTTTTGGGAAACGCATGCCTTCGTAAAGAAGCAATTGGGAAACGCGTTTGCTTCTTAAGGAGGCCTTAAGAAGGGTTAAATTAGCTTCTTAGCGCAAAGAAGCTTTTGGGAAACCCAGCCATTGAGAGTTGATTTGAGTTAGGTTATGGACGAGTGATGTCATGGATCTGTAAGAGTAGCCTACAGATCCAATGGTTCTGTTCCGATGAGATCACTGGTCCACAACTTACCTCAAGACAATTATCAATAACTGTCAAAGTAAATTAATGTCTGCAAACTGAGTTTGCAGATTTGTTTTTATGTGTGTTTTTGGATATGTGTGAGATCATGTACAAAATAAGATTTTTTTTGGTGAAGTGCTATAGATTTAACTATTGTTTTGTTTTATAAAGATATTAGCAGGTTAGGGTGGAGAGTGTGCGCATCTGCATGTGTTATGCTCTCCAGGAAAAACTCCTCACTCCCTCCTCCGTCCACAGGGGGTCTGGGTACTGTGAGCACATCTGGAATTGGCAATGGCAGAATTGGAAAAAACAATGGGGTGAATAAAACAAGGATTTGGGGCATCCTGGTGGCTCTGTGGTTAAGGCACATACTATATTAACTGTGACATCCTGCGTTCAAGTCCAGCCCTTTGTCACATGTCATTTCCCCTTCCTGTTCTCTTCACAGATTATCGAATGCAAGTATTATATTTAAAAGTGATATTCAATCATTCAAAGTGAGATTTCACTTTTAGTCTTTCATCTATATTTCAGGAGAATCTGTGCGCTGGAAGGCTCTTCAGTGGACATTTCTAGTGATTACTCATATCCCAGTGACCAGCAGTCCAAGCCTAAATTAGGTTATAGTATAAGGAAACCTGGCATGGTGCTTAGTGAAAGTCTGATAGAAGATGCACGTCATGTGTATCATGACAACATGGAGAACCACCACATCCTCAGAATCACAAACCTGACAAAAAGTGACTCAGCAGAATACACATTCAAATTCCTAATAGATGACCGGGAAAAGCAAAAATCTGGTGCTCCTGGAGTCACTTTAATTGTGACAGGTAAGTCTTCATTTTTGTTGTGTCATTTTATCTTCTAATGAGCATCATTTCCTGATGGGGGCTCATTGTGAGCCTTTCTGTGAATTCTAGACTCATCTGTGATTTCAATCATGAAATAAGAACATCCTTCCATAATTTTCTCCTGATTGAAATATTATATCTTTAACACTGAGTGATCAGTCTAACCATCTCTCAGCCCTGAAGGTTCAGGTGACTCCATCTGCTGTGGTGACAGAGGGCCAGACAGTAACACTGACCTGTAGCACCAGCTGTCCTCTGGCTGACAACACCACCTATATCTGGTACTACAACAGACGACCTCTGACCTCACCAGAGAGCCAGCACAAACACCTGGTTCTGGACCCAGGCAGCAGGCAGCATGCAGGAACCTACTCCTGTGGTGTCACAACCCTCCAACACATCAACTCCCCTGAAGATACGCTCACTGTCACAGGTGAGTACGGCTTTAAGATATTTGATGAGGAGTGTTTAGGTGTTACAGGTATAGGTTATTTTGCATTTGAACTTCACAATTGTTCCTTATTACGGTATCACATTAAGAATCACAAACATATTACATCACTTACACAATAACAACATATTTCTTTCTGACTGGTGGATATTTTATTAACATCTGTATAAAGCTAATATCAAGCCAGACCCTTCAAAAAGTGAGTCCTCTGGTGAAACAGTATGTAGCAGGTCAGTGACATTGACTTGCAGCAATGATGTTAAGTATATCTGTTTCAAGAAGACTGGAAATCAAGATCTTAAATCTATTATTACCTTTGCTGAAGATGAATGCATGCAGGTAGATGCTCCACCACTGGAATAATGTGAGAAATACAGTAAATGGGACAGATTAGATTTGGTATTGTATGGAAGTGATTTGTAGATCAATCAGGCATCTACAGTCTTTCTGGAGTCCAAGTGACAGAAATCTGTTCTAGTGATGGACAACTTTACGCTTTAACATCAATAAATTAACTTAAAAAGAAAATCCACCTAATTCACATTTCATTGGATCACAGACACAGGGACATGGACGTGGACATGGACAATAGCAGCAGCTGCAGGAACCGCTGCTGTTCTCCTGGCTGTCATACTCCTCTCTGTCTTCCTGTGGATGAGGTGAGCTGTGCTCTGTTTCAGAACAATGACATTCAATCTCTTGTCTAAAATGTATTCATTAATTTAGTCATGCATTCATTCATTCATTTGTTACACTAATCAGAAGAAAGAGGACCTCCACTCAACCCCCTGGACCTGGGACAACAGGCAACTCTGTGCAGGTTAAGTACAGTAATTAAACAAGTCCATTGCAAAAATATAAACATTGTTTAGGAAATGTTACACCTTTTCTCCCTTGCTCTTATTTCTTAAATTGGTCTGTCATAAATATCTTACTAGTGCCACAGAAATATATTTTCCTTTATTTGTATGGTCACTGCAGTTATATATATATATATATATATATATATATATATATATATATATATATATATATATATATATATATATATATATATATATATATATATATATATATATATATATATATATATATATATTCATATTCTATGTTCTCTACCCATCAGTCAAACCAGCCTGGTCATGTATATGACACCATCTCAGCTGTAGGCCAGAGCCCCATCCTTGCTGCACAGAGCAAACCAACAGAGCAGCCTGAGCTTCACTACTACAGCAGCATCCCCTTCTCTGAGAACAAGGAGGATCCTCTCTACTCCCTCATCCAATTGGCTCAGCCCCAGAGACAGGAGGAGGATCCTCTCTACTCCCTCATCCAATTGGCTCAGCCCCAGAGACAGGAGGAGGATCCTCTCTACTCCCTCATCCAATTGGCTCAGCCCCAGAGACAGGAGGAGGATCCTCTCGACTCTGCCGGCCAATCAGCTCAGCCCCAGAGACAGGAGGCGGATCCTCTCGACTCTGCCATCCAATCAGCTCAGCCCCAGAGACAGGAGGAGGTCCAGGATGCTGCTGTCAACTTCAACAGACCCAACAGTGATGCTGGGTGAGCACTGAGCAGCTCTTGTCATTACAACTGGCTCAAAATGTCAAACTTTGAAAAGCCGTGATTGCTACACTGCTGGTCTGATTTTGATTAAACTTGGCCGGTGGAGTGCCAGTGTCATTCGGATGACATGTTTACATTATGCTACTGACCACAACCACAACTCAGATTTTTTTTTTTTTTTTTTAATAGACAATAGGCTACACTAATCTGCAAAACACTTTGCAAATTGGTTAACTTACTAATGTGTTGTTGTTGTTGTTGTTTTTCAGGCTCATTGGCTAGGCAGTGGATCACTACAGAGTCTGAAGGCGTGAACACACTCTCTGTGGTGTACTGAACTAGTGTTTCTCAACCACTGGGCTGCAGCCCACTGGTGGGCCTCAGAGCACCACCTAGTGGGATGCGGAGGACCTCTCACGTCAGAATGATAAGCTATCATGTATTTGGGAAGGTGGTCCTCGGAAATGTTTTAACAATCAGAAGTGACCTTGAATTAGAAAAGGTTGGGCTTTCCTTTAGTAACTAAACAACCTTTCAACTTCAAGCAAACTCTTCCATTATCTTTGCATTTGTATTTACATTTAACTCATTGAGTGCCAGCCACTTTTGGAGAATGGACGCTCCCAGTGCCAGAGTTTCAGAGCGTTTTCAGTGATTTCTCGAGGCCCACAGAATATTGTGTGATATTACTATGTAAACACTGAACACGCACAAAGAACGATGAGACTCTATTCTATCATCTGCAAAAAAAAGTTTATTGATCCCATTTTCCGTTCTTTAGTTATGAGCCGGAGAAGATAGCTTGATTCATCCAAAAACAGCAATTTTTTTCTAGAAGCTGAGATAATTGGCCTTTTGTGAAATTAAACATTTCAAGCACATCACTGACTCTGAAGCTAATCTTTTCTAATGTAGTCACACCTCAAAAATAATTTCCTTCAATAAAACAGTTTAGGCCAGGGAATTTTGTTTGGCAGAATAATATTTTTAGCTACAACCAGCAGCGCTGGCCCCTGCGTGCGCTGCTGGTTGCAGCTTCTTGCTGGTCTTGATTTGCTGCTGGTGGGCATCGGATATTCTGGCTTGCGTTTGTCAATCCTGTCCTGCTGCCTGGGTCTGTCTGGGTGTTGCGTGCTGCTCTGCGTGCCCCCCCCCGCCCCGCCCCGCCTCGCCTCAACTGCACACTCCTCCTCCTGTCTGTGGTGGCTCTCTGCTGAGTTTGCTGTGCGCACAGTGAAGGGTGCGCAACATCCATTTTTTTTACAGCGTTCCGCGTGTGTTTGTCACCGGCAACGATGCTTCCAGTTGAGAATAATAACAACTGCACGGTGTGGATGTGCGGCTGTGCTGTCGCAACCGACACGGAGCGGCTCAATTGTGGGAGCAGATTGGCTGCTGCAGGCACAGCTGCAGTAACGTGCTTCAGCATATCGATGCATACGGATGCGATGCGATTTCCGTTTCCATAACGACTTCTTCTTTGTTTTTTCCTTGCCTTTCTGTTATGTGGAGAGCACTGTCGCCACCTAAGGGTTCTGTAAAATAGGTTATAGACCTCCAATAGCTACAATAGTTGTACCAGAGATGTATCAGGGATTGATCCACGTCCCACCGTCAAAAAACGCAATTGACGACAATCGTCGTCTTTGGCACTCTACGTCAGTATTTGAATTGACGACAGCTGTCGTCATTGGCATTCAATGAGTTAATAGTGGGGTGTTAGCTAGAAATTTCATAAGGATTGTGCACTTTGTGAAAGAAGCACTAAACTTGGTACACATGTAGCCAAAGGCAATCAAAAAAGATTTGGATATGGAGCCATCATGAATTTTCAATCTGTCGCCCATGGCAACCATTTAATTCAAAATGGCCACCAAATAACCACAACAATTGAGCATTTTGTAATAAATGCACCAAATGTGGTACACATGTAGCTAAAGGCATTCCAAGATGATTTGGATATTGAGCCCTCATGGATTTTCAATATGTCACCCATGGCAACCTTTTTTTTTCAAAATGGCTGCCAGATAACCACAAATATGGAGCATTTTGCGATTAAAACATCAAATTTGGGACCGATGTAGCCAAGGGCATTCCAAAATTATTTGAATAGAGTGGATGTCAAAACACAGCCAGGGCACACTGGTGACACCACTGCTGTGAAACTCAGCATGGGGTTCAATGTCAGCTAAATACACTATGCTTTAATGCTATACTTTCTGTATCCACTAGTTCACAGTAGGCTAGTAGTGTAGTTTAGTTTCCTAAATGCTATCTAATTTTAGCCCCAGATCTAGTTAATATTATGTATATTTAGATGTAGTTAGATAGCCGCACCTGAATTGACAGGATGTGCCAGCGCAGGAGAGCCGAGCCAAGGGTAATGGGGCTTTGCATGACTTTCATAGTTACCCGGATGGTGTACAGATCGCACAGGAATTAAATGGCATTGGATGAACGATCGGGCTAGGTGTAGGTCAATTTTCACATCCAAACCTAGTTGAATCCCATACATAGATGTGCCTCTATAAGAGAGAAACAAAAGACTTACTGCAAGAATCCAAGAAAATGTCAAAGAACTTCAAACTTGTGGAAGTCGATGGTCAAGGACCATCAACCTCTCGTGCAGACAAGACTGACTGGAAGCTCTGTGTTATCTGCCAAGAACACAAGGAAGAGGCATTAACATGTCCTTTGCAGTCCAAACGACAAGACAAGGGTAGTGGGTACAGATCACTTGCAGAGCATTTGATCCAGTTCAAAGAACTTCGCCAGCTCCCTTCAACATTCACACTTGAGAGACTAGATGAGGGCCAAGGTATTGAAGCAACAATGGTTGCAAACCAAGCTCGCTACCATAAAACATGTAGGCTCAAGTACAATGCAACCAAGCTCCAAAGAGCACAAAAGCGAGCACTGGGAACAGACAGTGAAAGTCCTGACCCACAGACAGAATACAAGCGCACAAGGTCCCAATCATCAAGCCCTTCTGAAATGAGACAAGACACCTGCTTCTTCTGCAGAGAGCCTGAACTTCCGATACCTCGCAGCCCATGAGATTGCAGCAGGGCTGGGACCTGAAAAGGCACGTGCACTTCCGATGTTCCACGCATTGACGGGCTGCGACACTGTATCAAGCTTTGCTGGCCACGGGAAGAAGACAGGGTGGGCTGTCTGGGCTGTCTTTCCAGAGCTGACACATGCCCTGCTGACACTATCTTCTGCCCCAGATGACATACCACAGGAGGTAATGGCCACAATCGAGAGGTTTGTTATCCTTCTTTATGACCGAACCAGCACATGTCAAGAAATAGACAAAGCAAGAAAGAAGATGTTTGTGAAGAGGCACAATGTGCTCTCAATCCCTCCAACAAAAGCTGCCTTAGAGGAGCATGTAAAGAGAGCAGTGTATCAAGGAGGCCATGTGTGGGGTCAGATGCTGGTATCCACACCAAAACTACCTTCACCATGTGGATGGGGATGGTCACAGACATCCGAGGGGTACTATGAACCCTTCTGGACATGCCTACCAGATGCAGGCCATTCCAGCCCTGAACTTGTCTCTTGTAAATGCAAAAAGGGTTGTGTTAGGCAGTGCAAGTGCAAAAAAGCAGCATTAGACTGCACAGCTCTCTGTTACTGTGAAGGGGAGTGCTGAATAGACTTTCCTGTGATAACGTTAGATCCTAGGTTTGTCAAATCAATGTTATGACTTGTTTCGAGTATTGAGTTATGGTCTCTGAGCAATTCTGAATTTCCTGATTCAAGTTCTGAATCATAAAATATGATGTGAAACCAATATCATCCACATCACAATAATCTACACAATGTTTTATTGCAATTACTACTTTCATATTGTTATCTTTATCATTGCCGTTATCAAAAAAATAAAAAACGAAAAAAATGAAAAAATGAAAAACACAAAAAAATAATAAAATATAAAAAAATATATAGAAATACAAAAAATACATAAAAAAATACAAAAACAATAACATTGGGGGAGACAAAGACAGCCTCTACGTGGCCTCCCCTACAAGTAGCTTACAGGTCCAAAAGCCTAAAAAAGTGAAACTAATGTCTTTAACACAAATCACAATTGTTGTGGTCATCTAGCATTCATTTTGAAACAATAGTTGTCATTGGTGACACACTGAATATTTTTAGAATAACTTGGGCAACATGTGTACCAAATCTGGTGCTTTCGTCACAAAAAGCACAACGGTTTTGGTTACCTGGGCGGCCATTTTGAAAAAAAAAAGTGTGACATATTGAAAATCCATGGGGACCAAATGTTCAAATCATTTTGGAATGCCTTTAGCTACATGTTTACCAAATCTGGTGCTTTTATTACCAAATGCAAAATTATAGTGGTTATCTGGTGGCCATTTTGAAATAAATGGTTGCCACGGGCGACAGATTACAAATCCATGATGGCTCCATATCCAAATATTTTTTGATTGCCTTTGGCTACATGTGTACCAAGTTTAGTGCTTCTTTCACAAAGTGCACAATCATTTTGCTAATCTGCCCCACTATAAGCCTTTTTAGCAGATTATCTTTTCAAGAGTTATATACTGTATACTGTGAATGAGAAGGAAGGATCTATATATTGTGAACATGAATGACCAGATTCTTCTATCATTGTGTGCTTCTATTGCTTGTAAATGCACTGGTGTGTTTTAATATTTCAATGTAAAGTGTGTCGTGTTTTCTGCACTTGAAATAAAAATGTAAAAACAAATAAATGTGTTTATTTTTCATTTGATGTAAAGTGACAATGATGAAGGCATGGCCGTAACTAGCTATGAGAACGGGGAGGTCCGGACCTCCCCTAATATTTCAGAGGGATTTTTTTTTTTTTTTTTTTTTTTTTTTTTTTTTTATAAAACAATCTGCATGGAAAAGCATGAAAAACACGGGATCGCTTTTATTTTAAAACGAATGGCAGGTCAGGCAGGAAGTCATCTGACGCCGCGTCCGCGGTAACTTGATTCCGAGAGAGCAGCAGCATGGTGGTGAGTGATGACTCTCTGTCTGCCTGGCGAGATAATTGAAGGTGAGCGAGCTGCGAGACAGTGAGCGAGTGAACGACAGACAGTGAGTGACACTGACAGATTTTTTAGCAACAACCAAGAAAGTAAGTGTCTAGTCTGTCTCTTAAGTAATGTTACCTGTGTGACACGTTGGGATGCTACTGGCTAATCATGCATGATGCCAATTGCCAAGCTCCCGAAGTCAGGTATGCAGGTGGCTATATGCATGGTTTCAGTTTCATGACCCAATAAGTAACAAAAAGAGGTGGTGTAAAGTTAAAAACAACATAATATATTTTATTTTATTTTTCAATCGTTCCTATCGGGAATAAATGTCCCTCTGTATGTTTTTTTTATTATCGATGATGACTTTGTGTGTTGTGTACGGCTTGGGTTGTGTACCTGTGTTTGTAGGTGTCATTTTGATATGAATTTGGCTAAAACAGTTTGTTAGTTACAATTATGTTGACAGGAGAGCTGAGCAGGTGGTGACATGAAAGAGAATATACTGAATAATGACATCACAACAGTATAATCCTAATGTTGATTTAAAATGATATATTACTCTAAATATGGCTAAAAAAGGGGGGAAAAAAACCTCAAATTTTCCCCCCCCCTATAGGCTAATGGTTGCAGTCCGGGGTCTAATCACATGCGTTGTTGTTTCAGCACCCAGCCCTTACAGCTGGACAGAGGTGCTACCTTGTCAGTATAGCAAATGTTTACAGCACAGAGCACATGAGACGCCAGATGAAACAGCATTACCTCAATGTGCTGCACACGTGCATTAAGTCAGGTGGGTATCTAAATGTAAAGCATTAAAGGGACAGCTCACCCTACAATCCAAAATAAATTTTCCCTCTCACCTGTAGTGCTATTTATCCATCTATATCGTTTTGTGTTATTTGCTTGAGTTTTGGAGATATCGGCCGCAGAGCTTCTGCCTTCTCTCCAATACAATGGAACTGGATGGCACTCAGTTTGTGGGGCTCAAAGTGCCAAATAAATACATTTGAAAAACTCAACAGCATTGTCTCTTTTCAGAAATCATGACCCGGTTACTCAAAATAATCCACAGACCTTGTTATGAACAGTTTCGTTGAGGAACTATTTTCTTTTGACCGAACTACACCCGCTAGCTGCTAGCTAGTTCGTACAAAAGAAAATAGTTCCTCCATGAAACTGCTCACAACAAGGTCTGTGGATTATCTTGAGTAATCGGGTCATGATTTCTGGGAAGAGACAATGATGTTGAGTTTTTCAAATGTAATTTTTGGGTGCTTCGAGCACCACAAGCCGAGTGCCATCCAGTTATATTGTATTGGAGAGAAGCCAGCAATCTCTACGGCCAATATCTCCAAAACTCAGGCAACTAACACACAATGATATAGATGGATAAATAGCACTACAGGTGAGAGGAAAAATATGTATTTTGGATTTTAGGGTGAGCTGTCCCTTTAAGTCAGGTGTGTATCTAAATGTAAACAAAGAGATATAAAATATATCTCTCACAGTGCATTTTGTATCTTGTATCGTCTAGGTCAGAGTTCCATAGCCATAAGAAGGCATGGGGACCATGTGCTTAAAGACAGGTGTAGGTTGAAGGCACATGCAGAGGAAGATGTGGGATCCAGGACGAAGAAGCCACAGGGGAGAAGCAGCAGCAGCACAGCTCACTCTCAAGTCATCCTTCCAAAAATTGTTAACAGATGACAGACATAATACGATGAGTGATTTGCTCTTTTGAAAGCCTGTGTCAACAACCTTTTAGTGAGTGTTCTTTGTTGAGCTCTGTGTAACCATAGTGTCAACATACCTATATTGTAGGGTACCATAGCACAACATCTGAATACTTTCCCAGACCAAGAAATGTGTTTATTCATATGTCAGTTGAGACATACACATTAAGGAACACTGTATGTAGTGTTACATTTTTGCTCCCAAGAGACTAGTTGTCAGTGATTAACTGTCATTTCTATTTTCTCCTGTCAAAAAATAAAGCTTTCACATTGATTCTTATGTTGGATACATACTTGTGTCTATCAGTTGTCCCTGTCGGTTAATTAGCCTAAAAGTATTTCCTTCTCTAAATGAGGAAAAGAGGTCACATTGGTCTTTATAAGCCTTTCAGGAGTCAGATACTGCACTACACTGGTTTAAACTTCATCATTAATGCATATAGTTCAGTCAATCTGTGGTTTGACCCAGAACAAATTGCAATAGTAATGATTCAAGGTTTAATGTGCTCACTAGGGACATGTAAATAACATACTATAACATATCATTATTGGATCAATGTAAATTCAGGTGTCGAAGTCTGGGGACTTCATGTCGCAGCGTCACACAAATAAGTGTGTGTATCTCTGCTTCTAAACATGTTGTGTTCATATAATTGTCTGTAATGTCTCTATACAGTGGTTTTCTAGTGTTATTTCACATACAACCATCAGATATGACCCGTTTAAATATGTGCACTTTGGAGGTACCCTTACTGTAGGAGTCATTTATGCTTATTGTTGGCATGTCATATTATTTTGTTTAGATTATCTTGCAATATTATTTTTAGACACTTGGTGGCGGTATGGGATCACAGAGTTGTGTTAGGCACAGGTGAGGGGAAGCTCACACAGTTCTCACCAGACCACAGCCAAGAGCAGCATTGGAAACAAACTGGTGTGTTCATCTCATCTCTACAATAAACAACAGACTAAACTGCAATCACTGTGTGGAATCAGTTTGTTATTGGCTCTGTGTAAGATCACTCCAACCTACCTGTGTATTATGGCAAGTGGAATGGACATTGGAAAGTTCAAAAATGGCTGTAACACTTAGCCCAAAATGAAGGTGAGACATGACAGGTGAATATGGTAAAAAGAAAAAACTGATATGAGCATGAAACTTCCCCAGTTGAGTATTTACTTTTGTATGACAAGTTTTCTGATGTTATGTTTAAATATGCAAATGAGGCATGATCTACTTAATTTGCATACATTTCCAGGACAGAACTCTGAACATTGGATGAAGCCAGGTTCAAAATTCTTATTTCATTTTGTTGATATATTAAAACAAACGTTTTTACAGAGGATATCTCCTTTTATCACTCCATAAATCAGAAAATACTGTCAAAATCATTTTTCACCATGTTTTTCGGAATTAAATAATAAAATGACCTTTAAAAAAATTCAAACAAAGTCAAATTAGGGAATTCATACAAAACACATTTATATAAAACATTGTACAAACATACAAAACATACATTTATACAAAATATTTACATTAAAAAAACTATTTACATTGGAATAATATGTCATCTTTGACAGGCCTTGAATGTTTAGCTGGTCATCAGCTGCACAGAGGAACACGTCACACCAAGGTGTCTGCTGCCGGTCAGCAGATGAGGAACATACACATTCCCACATCTATGATTATGACGCCCTTCTTACAGGTACGCAGCTCAGACTTGGACAGATGCTGTTTGTCCTTGTCATTTTTACTGTCACAGTGCCAACATGGTTTGAAGGAGGTAATTTGCCTACAGCAGAGGTTTTCAGGGGAGGTGGGCCTCCCCGAACCACAGACCCCCATTTGATAAGATTTTTGCTTTTAGATGTTTTATTACATAAAGTGCATGAAACCCAGCCATGACCAACATAGCCGTACATTCTGGGCCGGACCCCACTTTGAAAACCACTGCTGTAGCCTATAGGTTGCAGTCCGGGGTCTAATCACATGCGTTGTTGTTTCAGCACCCAGCCCTTACAGCTGGACAGAGGTGCTACCTTGTCAGTATAGCAAATGTTTACAACACAGAGCACATGAGACGCCAGATGAAACAGCATTACCTCAATGTGCTGCACACGTGCATTAAGTCAGGTGGGTATCTAAATGTAACGCGTTAAAGGGACAGCTCACCCTAAAATCCAAAATACATTTTCCCTCTCACCTATAGTGCTATTTATCCATCTATATCGTTTTGTGTTATTTGCTTGAGTTTTGGAGATATCGGCCGCAGAGCTTCTGCCTTCTCTCCAATACAATGGAAGTGGATGGCACTCAGTTTGTGGCGCTCAAAGTGCCAAAGAAAAACATTTGAAAAACTCAACAGCATTGTCTCTTTTCAGAAATCATGACCCGGTTACTCAAGATAATCCACAGACCTTGTTATGAACAGTTTCATGGAGGAACTATTGCCATTGATTGGCATTCATATTTGATCTTAACTATAGAACTCAGTTTGATCAGTAACAATCTATCAAAGGATCATATAAAAAAAATAAGGCACAGCAATAATTAATATAGCCTCATATTTAGCTGCACTGTAATAAAAAAATAAGTATGTGGTTTTTGACCATCTTATAAAAAACATTTGCATATTAAAACTATGCCTAAAAGAAACAAGTCAGAACAGAACATGGCTGAAATTAAATAGTGCAGCACAGACTTGTGAACTTGAGTCATAACAGAGAACAGTGGCTGTCTTCAGAAAGGTTCCTCATATGTGTGTGTCTGTAGTAATGAGTCATAACAGACTGTCTTCAGAAAGCTTCCTCATATGTGTGTGTCTGTAGTAATGAGTCATAACAGGCCGTCTTCAGAAAGGTTCCTCATATGTGTGTGTCTGTAGTAATGAGTCAGAGGACTTGGGCTCAGCGTAGAGAACAGTGGCTGGCCGTGGGCTGTTCACATGAGGGGAAGGGGCGCAGTAGCCATTGGACAGCGCTCTGTGTGTGTGTGTGTGTGGGGCAGTCATACTGAGCATGGGGGCATGTTGTCCTGGTACCACTGGTGGGCGTTGGCATAGGAGGGCCATGTGTCTTGTTGGGAAGAGTTAGTTGTAGAGCTCAGGAAGGAGGCTGATCTCCATCATCTCACTGCGTGCGTACTTCTTCCTGACCATCTGGAGGGAAATACAAAAAGGCATTAGGTCACTAATAACTAGGCTTGGGCAGTATTGAGCTATTACTGTACACCAGGGTATTACTCTATACCAGGGTATTTAGAAATCCCCAAGGTAGGATTTTCACTACCGGCAAAAGATGCTTCTATCTTTTCTGTTCAGCCAAAATAGTCACAAGTGTCCTTGCCTGTGCTGGACTTAGCCTTTATTAATGAATGTTTTTTGTATTCAGCGTTTGTAGGAGACTTTTCTAAACCTTATTAATAGGCAGGGGTATACATGTTACAAACAACACTATATTGTTTAAGACCACTTTAAACTCAACATGCTAGGCTTGACCATAACGCTGTCCATTCCCTTTGTTTCATTATCATTCTCCATTGAGGACATTTTGTTAACAACATTGTGCATGTAAATAGCTTTGTGAAACATGTAAATAGCTTTGTGAAACATGTAAATAGTTTTGTGAAACTTGTGAAACATGTAAATAGCTTTGTGAAACATGTAAATAGTTTTGTGAAACTTGTGAAACATGTAAATAGCTTTGTGAAACATGTAAATAGTTTTGTGAAACTTGTGAAACATGTAAATAGCTTTGTGAAACATGTAAATAGCTTTGTGAAACATGTAAATAGTTTGTGAAACATGTAAATAGCTTTGTGAAACATGTAAATAGCTTTGTGAAACATGTAAATAGCTTTCTGAAACATAGAAGGTGCCACTTTTTGAATTGATGGGACATGCATCTATACATAAGGAACTTAGCCAACAGAAGAATTATTTGGAATTTTTGAATGTTGTTGGCAACCAACTCACCATGAAGCCCAATTCCCCCTCATTGGCAGCCATCACATTTCTGCCGATGCGCCACATGATGGGCCTGAGGTGGGCCTCGTCATAACCCGAACAGTGATGCTGAGTGGGAGCCTGCAACACAAAACAGGAGAGATCAACTCACTCATGTGTTAGTTCATTCTTGAAGTCATGTAATGTGTCTTATTATCAAACTCATGTTGACTTGCTTCAGTCAGCCTTTCAATCTATTTCTATAGACGTCAGTCAACTCACCCAGGACCGTCCATCCAGCAACAGCTGGGAGAAGCAGAGAGATGCAGCCGCGATCTCTGATGGCCGGTAGTGCACCAGGTTGTAATCGGGGAGACTCAACTCCATGAAGTATGTCGCCAGCATTTGTGTCTCTATAGGAGACTAGACAAGACAGAAAACAGACAGTCACTTTGAGAGCCCTGATGACCTAAACTATTAGCCTGGTAACCAGCCCAAATGAATCCTTCTATTCATTACGTGTATGGTGTTGGGAGGTATTTAGTAGACAAGACTCACATTCGCAGCTTTTGAAGCCCTGCTGAGGAAGTGCAGCGGCAGAGGTCGTCCCAGATCGAAATTGAGTGTCCTCAATATCAGCCGCTCCATCCGCCGAATCTGGGCCTTTGTGACGGTGTTGTCGGTCATGTTGGCACATTCTGCAATCGGAGGACTGTAGATCTCCTCGTACTTGCAGGCGAGCAGCATGGCCGTCACTCCTACAAGCTGCAGCTTAGTAGGAGGCACTTGCTTGACCTGCAGCACATTAAGAATAGTGTTAGCTAGTTCACAGAAAGCTAGTTCACAGAAAGCTAGTTCACAGAAAGAGAAACGAGAACACTTCTAAAACAGTTGTGTACCTGTAGGAAACGGTCCAGGATGGCGACGGCAAGGTACAATGTCTCCTGATGCAGAGCAAAGTGGGAGTGAAGCCCGATCATCCAGTCCACCACCTTGGCTCTCATCTGTTCATTGATTTGGTACCCCTCCATGTAATTGGGTCGCACGGCCTGCTGCACCTGTGGACACACAACAAATATATATCAATATAAAATACACACTCCAATGGCAAAGAAAGAGCATAGCAGCTCAAAATAAACTAATCAGGGTGGAATTAGATTGTAGTCCCATGACATGTTGGTTCCTCCTGAATTTAAGAAATTAAACTGTGGCTGACAGCATGAATTACCTCAAGGAGGTGCATATAGGCATAAATGTCTTCAACGTCTTCAGCGCACAGCTGTGGCATGTCCCTGTCCTGCTTCACATCAGCTGTCTTCATCTCTGCTACAGGGGGAAGTGGGTACCACGCTTTGGTATGCACGCATGCACGCATGGGTTGAACCCGTTTTTGGTTGACTGGTCCGGCCTTCTGAAAGTACAATTGAATGTCACTCAAAGTCAGACATACTGTTAATAAGTTCAACACAACGCATGTTGGTTCATAACTTTGTGTCTGTCTGTTCTCTACCTGGCACTTCTTCCTTCCTTGGTGGACAACCAGGCCCCTGGCACTGGTCACCTTTGTCCATCCACAAGGACACTCACGCAGGATGAAAGAGTCCTTGTCGGACCTCCTGGCACGTCTCTGATGAGGGAAAAACAACAGCACAATGACAAACACCTCCACTGCATTTCTATTTGTTACAAGAAGGACGTCTTCCTCACAATAAACCCTGTCCACATGTTACATCCATAGTAGCCTATACACAGAAACGTATACAAAGCGACTTTAGCCTAAATCAATTAAAATCACTCAAAATAAAGTAGCTACATGAAAGTACAAACATAGCCTACACAAGAGCGGTGGAGGAGTGCAGTTGTCTGTCAGTGATTCTCAACCTTTTTCATATCAAGGACCCCTAATTTGATGACATTTTAGCTCTGACCCAAATCTGAGTCTTTATTAGATTTGCAAATAAACTATTTAGGCAGAGACAACAAAATACCCTATAGTCATTATTCTACACTGTGAGAACTGCTTGTAAATAAAATAATGCTGAAGTGGAACAATTCATCAATTTGCTGAAAACTCACTGAGGACCCCTTCTGGTCCCCCAACCACAGGTTGAGAACCACTGTTGTATATTAGCCTACATGATTTATCATGTTGTGTGCTGTGACAGTAACCGACCCTGAATCACTTACATTCTTATAGACCATGGTGACAGACTGACAGACAGCTTTGATGGGAAGTTGACTGTGAAGATCGAGGGAGCTGTAAAACAAGTGGACAAAAGGAATTTCACTAACTATGACCAAGCCACAAATAACTGATAGTTTGTTAGGGAGAATGGGGATGAAGGGATGGGGGAAGGGATGGGGGGAGGGGTTGATGGGATGAGGGATGAAGGGATGAGGGGATGAGGGATGAAGGGATGAGGGATAAGGGGGTGAGGGGATGAGGGATGAAGGAATGAGGGATGAAGGGATGAGGGATGAAGGGATGAGGGGGTGAGCGGATGAGGAATGAATGGATGACTTGGAGGAAGTATGAGTAGATGTCTCGAGGAACCAGGGAGTGAGACTCTGGATGGGGGAACTGCCTCGGCGATGGAATCTTCATGGTCTTGATGGCTCCATCTTATCCCTGGTGGTTCCTAGGCTGAGATAGAAGATTAAGGGGTTGGGTGGGAGGGATGAGTTTGGTCTTGAGACGAGAGAAAGGATCTTGGTTTGGGGCGTATATATAGGTGGAGCGAATGATTGAATCCGGGCGGAGCAAGGGATTGCCTGATTGAATGATTGACTGAGTGGTTAGTTGTGGCATGGCCTTGTTCCCGAACTTTAGTTATAATGTTATTATAACTTCATTTCACTAACTATGACCAAGCCACAAATAACTGATAGTTTGTTAGGGAGAATGGGGATGAAGGGATGGGGGAAGGGATGGGGGGAGGGGTTGATGGGATGAGGGATGAAGGGATGAGGGGATGAGGGATGAAGGGATGAGGGATAAGGGGGTGAGGGATGAGGGAAGGGATGGGGGGAGGGGGTGATGGGATGAGGGATGAAGGAATGAGGGATGAAGGGATGAAGGGATGAGGGATGAAGGGATGAGGGGGTGAGCGGATGAGGAATGAATGGATGACTTGGAGGAAGTATGAGTAGATGTCTCGAGGAACCAGGGAGTGAGACTCTGGATGGGGGAACTGCCTCGGCGATGGAATCTTCATGGTCTTGATGGCTCCATCTTATCCCCAAAAGAACTTCATTGGCTGAGATGAGCATGGGCATTACGGACGTCACTGAGGTTGCTATGGATGTAGCTGTGGTAGGCTTGGGATGACCAACGGCCTAGGACTTTGATGGTGTGATCAGGGATACCTTGCCTGGAGGCTGAAGATGCAGCTCCGATGCGGAAAGAGTGGCCAGAATATAATTCAGGCGATATTCCTGATTTTGAGAGGACTTACGGGAAGATGGGATGTGAGGTTCCGAGTCGATCGGATTTTGAGTTTGTAGATGATGTCGGAAGTATGAATTGTAAGGTCGGAAAGACTTGCATGTCGAGGTGGATTGGAGATGGACGTGGTTGAGTTGAATTCTGAACGTCTGAAGAAACGTGGATCTGAGGGTTGCGTTGGAGACGGGGATGAGTACCCTGTGCGGAGGGTGTTGATGTTAAGTGTTGAAGTTAATCGTGGCTCTGCCTTTCCGCAGGCTGATGAGGGAAAGGGAGATGGCAGGACGTAGGCGCCAGTGAGTAGTTGACAGGGGAATTGATGCTATTGAAGTAGATGTGGATCACGAAAGTTCTGATGTGAAGAGAGGAATGGGCGTAGGTGATGAAGTTCAGATGGTGAAGACGTCCGATAAAGGAAACGATAAGTTGTAACGTGTGAGGACGGACTTGAAGCAAGTCCATCCTGTGGGGTATGATGACGATGTTCTGGGAGCTAGGTTGTTGAGGATGGCTTGTCAGGATGCTGAGGTCAGGTGCTGCAGCTGCGAGTTTTAGTTGAAGATGGGGGCTAAATTGGAACTGGAATTAGTCGGAGACTGAAGTAGAGTTTGAATTTCTGGAATGAGACACTGGTCGGAGAATCAGTGATGGAGTTTTGTAACTGGAAATGTGAGCGGTACGGATGATGAATTGATGCTGGGCTGAGATCGGGATAAGGTAATGTGTGATTTGCAAGATGATGATGTTGACTACTGCTGTGTTGTCTATGTAGATGACCACTTGTGCCCCCAAAGAAGTGCTGCAACCAAGATGGGATCCAACTTGTGGATAGCGGCTGAGGGGGAGAGTAGAGCGAACTCAGGTGGCCAGTCGGATGCGCTCCACCTCCCTCCGTGGTAGCCGGTGAATCCGATGTATGGTTTTGCATCGGTGAACAGCTGGATGTCCAGGTTGCATGAGATCATCGTAGAAAACGATGTGCCGTTCCAGGAGGGGCAGTATTGCTATTGCCATGTCTCCGTTTTACAAGCGTTGTCTATGGCAAATTGGCAATGTGGTCAGATGTCGTCGTGGATGAAGATCGCATCCTGGGAGGGAGCCCGCTGGGCTCGGTGTCCCAGGATAACGGACGATCTCCATCCACCCGCGGCGAGCTTCAACGCAGCAGCAGATGGCTCGTCAGATGTCGTCGAGGTCGTCGTGGATGAAGATCGCATCCTGGGAGGGAGCCCGCTGGGCTCGGTGTCCCAGGATAACGGACGATCTCCATCCACCCCCAACAAGCTTCAACACAGCGGGAGATGGGCTGGTCAGATGTCGTCGCAGATGTAGCTGTGATATGCTGAAGCGGCTATGTACAGGAGGTGGGAGAGGGAGGATCATCCTTGGGGAATGATGGGGATGGCGTAGACGAGGTGTCTGAGCAGGGCGAGGAGTTGGCATTTGGTACATGTAGCAGCAAGGAGGTAGCTGACTGAAGGTTCTGAGATGACCTGGATGCCTGGCTGGAAATCGTGAGAGAAACTGAAAATGAGGAAGTTTGACGAATTTAGGGTCTGGGTGTTGTTAAAAGGCATTGTATAAGGTGTTGATGTTGATTGGTGTGCAGGGATGCTTGGCATTCATGCTGAATGTTTGGTAAGGTAGTAAGGGTAGGTGTCCGTTCTCTGGAGCGGGTGGGGTGAGGGTGTTTTGAGTAGGATGGGTCCAATGTTGCTTTGTAATTCTCTGGAAGCATGATGGTGGAATGTGGAGGGTTGGAGTAGTTCAGCGAGGGCCATGTAGTTACCAGTTATTATCTGCTACCTGAGGGTGGATGAGACTGGAATTGGGCGTGGTGCTGTGGGTTGAACTGGAGGTTGAGCGGTGGTAAGGGTGAATAGGCTGGCTGCAGGTGGGGCTGAAGAGAATGCTGGGAAGCTGGCTGTAGGTGGCGCTGTGGAGAATGCTGGAAAGCTGGCTGATGGTGGAATTGTTGCAAAACCGGTTGCAGGTGGTGCTGTGGTTGAGGGTGCAGAGCTAAACGGAATTAAATACATTTGGGTGATGGGGAAGGGGAGGGGGGAGGGTTTGGGGGAGGGAGGGGAAAAAGGACAGGTTAGTAGGAAATGAGTTGATCGGAGCAACTGTTATGGAGGCTGAAGGAACCGCAGTAGCCGGTGGGTTGATGTTAACACTGGCAGAAGGAAGGGAAGAAGAAAGGATGTTGGGATGAGGGGGTGCATGTGCATGGGGTGATAGTGCAGCCTGCGGACATAGGGATGAGAGAATTGAAGCAATGAGGTTAGACAAAGCAGAAACAGAGGGAGCAGGCACGGGGGGGGGGGGCATTCTCGCCCTCCTGACTGAGGCTGCCAGAATGGCTGCAGGAATGGCTGCCGTCTGCGACGCTGGACTGGCATGGGACTTGGAAAGAGTGGAAAACATGAAGATGGACTGTGTGCAACTGTGTACAACTGTGAAACGTGTATTCATGGAATGTAAATGTTACGCACGAGAAAGAAAAAGGCTGTATGCTGCTGTATAGGACGAGTCAACGTGACTTCATTTGCCACCCATAGTTAATAGTATGAGCTGTGCCAACAACATTAACATCCCGAAACTATACATCACATCGCTTATATTTTGATATTCTGAGTGAGAGCAGAACTAGCCCGAGAGTCTGATGTATAATATATACGTGTCGTGTCAAAATTGTGTGAACTGTCTCAGTTCTCCAAATGCAAACGGAGTCAAGCCAGCTAGAGCAGACACTCACACCTCGCACCACTTGGGCTCCATAGGGTTCGAACGCCGCTGCCACCCAGTGAGCGGCCCGTTCATCAAAATGCCGCTCGGCTGATCCCTCACACTAAGCCTGGGCACAAAGACTAACAATGAAGAGCCTGCTGAATCCACTGAGAATCAGTGTTGGGCAAGTTATTCTTCCTATTGTTATTGTCATCTATAATGGTTGGTTATTTGCATAAGACAACGGTTTGATTAGGAAATTATTGTATAAACTATGTGCTTTGATTTAATAAAATGCAACTCAATTTGTAACTTGAGTTACTGATGAAGTAACTGGTATATATTACTGAAATCCTATAAGTAATAAGTTACATTACTGAGTTACTGCTAAAATAATATATTACGTGTAATATGTTACTTTGTAATGAGTTAACCCCAACGCTGCTGGGAATCATGCAAGGACTGTGCTGGCAGTTCTTGAATTCACACCATAAAACACCATAAACAGTAATATTTCCGACCAGTGAGAGGCAGCAGTGTGCCGTAAGGCATCAAGTCTGCCGGAAAACTATAATAATAATAAGAAGAAGCTGCACCGCGCCAAAGAGCATGGAAGGAAAGAGACGAAACTCCGGCCATTTTTGGAAACAGAATGCGCCTCGCAGTGGTCAGCTGCGGTAGCGCGGGCCCCTATAATCAGCCTCTCTAAACAGTAACTCAACGGGAGAACACTCTAAATTTCGTGGATTCACATCTTTTCTGGGCGTACTGCAAATCTTGATTGAAGTGGTGTAGTGCAGGGATGTAAAACAACAACCATATTGTGGAAACTAAGCAAAATTTTTCGTTTTCTTTGTTTAGTTTTTTCAAGATAAATAGCTAATGCGGCTGTCGTCCACTCCGTCAGAAGTGCGTTGCCGTGGTTTTAACCTCGGGTCCTTTGCATTTACTATTTATCTTGAAAAAACTAAAAGAAAAAAACGAAAAATTTTGCTTAGTTTCCACAATATGGTTGTTGTTTTACATCCCTGCACTACACCACTTCAATCAAGATTTACAGTACGCCCAGAAAAGATGTGAATCCACGAAATTTAGAGTGTTCTCCCGTTGAGTTACTGTTTAGAGAGGCTGCTTATAGGGGCCCGCGCTACCGCAGCTGACCACTGCGAGCCTGTGCGAGGTTCTTTTGGCGCTGTCACGCTTCCAAAAATAAAAAATGGCGGAGGCTGCTGGGCGCTGATGTTGCAATGGGGCAATATGGAGCTTTCAGTTCTTTCCATAAAAGTTCTTTGACCGCGCTGCAGCGTCGGTCAGCGTGATGACGTCATCCGGGATCGCCGTGGTGTTGCCGGAAGCGCCCGGTGGCTTTGGGTGCTGGATGATGACGTTGTTGATTGATGAAGTTTGGTTAGCAACCAAACTTTTTGCAGTGATCACTGCGATGAAATGGTACCTTGTTTTTACGGATGGCAGTTGTCCCGTTGTTGACGTTTGTCGTCGGCATGATGTGTGTGTGTGGATTGAGATGAGACTGGATTACCGTGAGTTTGGCCGCGTCGGCTAAACGGCGATGATTGCCTTGTGTGGCTACTAGATGGCTAGTAGTAGCGTTGGCACTGCTGTAGGTTTGAGCCATGGTTTGGGCATACCGTTGGGAAGGCTTGTGAATCTCCGAGCGAAGACGAGGCGGCAGGTCGGAACGACGGACCGGAGGCTCGTCGGCAGCATTGCATTTGCAAGTGAGATGAAACCTGTGTGGGTCCTCGCCGACGCCAAGCAATTCGTTGCTGTCAGAGAGGTGGAACTGGAACGTGGATTCCATGACAGTCAGGTAAGAGCTGAAGTTTCGTGTTGTCTGTCTTGGAGTGAAACTCAGAATGAGTTTGGTCTTGAGACGAGAGAAAGGATCTTGGTTTGGGGCGTATATATAGGTGGAGCGAATGATTGAATCCGGGCGGAGCAAGGGATTGCCTGATTGAATGATTGACTGAGTGGTTAGTTGTGGCATGGCCTTGTTCCCGAACTTTAGTTATAATGTTATTATAACTTCATAAGTAGTGAGAGTCGTTAATAATCCAACATACTTTACTTTACTTTATTGGTATTTAGCAGACGCCTTTATCCAAAGCGACTTACATCATGATCATATACAGCACACAATAACATGAATAGATCAAATAGAAAAACAGTAGTAAAAATATGAGAAGCCAATATAAAAGGGGAGATTAAAGGTGAGAACAGTTAAAGGAGCCATCATATAAGAAACAGAAAATTCAATTACAAACACATGGAAAGCAGGCAGAGGGAAGGGAGGGAATTCAGGAAGAGTCAATATAAAGTCTGAAGAGGTGAGTTTTAAGTTTCCTGCGGAAAATGGGGAGTGATGCAGCAGTCCTGATGTCCGGGGGAAGTTCATTCCACCATTTTGGGGCCAGGTAGGAGAAAAGTCTCGACCGAGAGCGGCTTCTGAGCCCACGTAGCAGGGGAGGGGCGAGACGTCCTGCACTAGTAGAGGGGCGGAGTGGGCGGTGAGAGGTTTGAAAAGTGACCATAGACTGTAAGTATGAGGGGGCTGTTTGGTGAACGGCCTTGAAAGCTAGTGCCAGAGTTTTGAATTTGATGTGTGCTAGGATGGGAAGTCAATGAAGCTCTCGGAAAAGGGGGGTGACATGGGAAAAGGGGGGTGACATGGGAAAAGGGGGGTGACATGGGAAAAGGGGGGTGACATGGGAAAATCTAGGTAAGTTGTAGACCAGACGGGCTGCTGTGTTCTGAATGAGCTGAAGAGGAAGTATTTCAGAGGCAGGGAGGCCTGCCAAAAGGACGTTGCAGTAGTCAATGCGTGACAGTACCAGTGCCTGTACGAGAATTTGTGTAGCTTCTCTGGTGAGAAATGGGCGGATCTTGCGAATATTGAAGAGGGAGAACCGGCAGGAGCGTGCTGTTGCGGCAATGTAGGCAGAGAAGGTGAGTTGGTGGTCAAGGATCACTCCCAGGTTTTTAGCTGTTTGAGATGGAGTTACGGTGTGGTTGTCAATGGATATGGAGAGGTCAGTCAGGGGGGATTCTTTGGCAGGGAGGAAGATGATCTCGGTTTTTCCAGGGTTGAGTTTGAGGTGGTGATCCGCCATCCAGACACCAACGTCTTTCAGGCAGGCAGAGATCCGTGACCCAATTGAAGTATCAGAGGGGGGGAAGGAAAGGTAAAGCTGTGTGTCGTCGGCATAGGATGACATGAGTGGCCTTTTACAAGTCGTTACTGTTACCGTAAATTCGGTTGAAACAGTAGGACTTTATGTCAATAAAATCACAACTGTGTAAGAATAACAGGTGAACCGTTACAAAAGTTGAAAATCGGTGCTGAAGAGCGGATGGTAGCAATTCAGAAAATGTCTTAATAATCCGTATTTACTTTTGCAGGTAACCTATAGCCTCGTCGAGGCTAGAGATAAGCCCACGTTAAAATTGCTAGATTTTTTAAATGGAGCGTCAGTCTCTCTCGATACACAACAGTGTTGCAACCATCGACATAAATAGGGTTGCAACGAGCACTGCACTCCAAGCACAGCACTCCGAGAGTGCGTTAGAACCTACTTGACGGGCAATTGACTTGATCAGCGAGCATTTTGAAAAGACGTCACCAATGTGCAAGGCCGTAACATTAACCTATAGCCTCGTCGAGGGCGAGGCTACAGATAATAACCAAGCCCACATTAAAATTACTAGATTTTTAAATGGAGCGCCAGTCTCTCGATACACAACACTCGAACGGGTTAGAACCTACTTGACGGGCAATTGACTTGATCAGCGAGCATTTTGAGTTTAAAACGGTTAATATGGTCACCAATGTGCAAGGCCGGGTGAAAGGAATCTGTGTCACGTTAACGTTACCTTCAAGCTGAATTATGTTAGGCAGTTTGGAACCAGACGTGCACAGTTAAACACAGAAGTAACTTTGTCATATTTTTCTACGGTGGAAAAGAACGTGCATTCTTACCTTGAAAGGGTAGGCGGTGTCGTCTCTGGGCGGTGTATCCTTCTAGTTCTTCGTTCACTGTAGTGTTCAATTGACGGAGCGAGTCCAGTGTGTCGACTGCTTGCGTCAAAAAAAGCTAGCACCTGAAAACTTTCCGCTAAAACTTTCAAATATATGCCGCATTCAAGCGCCGGGATTGGCCAGGCGCTCATGCTTATGGCAAATGGAGACGCTGCATAAAATAGGCCACGCCCATCGTTGCTGGGATGTTGCTGGGGGAAAACGCCATATTAATACGTCACACGACTGGAGCTGTAAGCTAGCTAGCGTTAGCTGTTTACAAGCCACAAACTTTTAGTAAACCCTCAGCGCGATTCAAAATGAATGTAATAGATCATGTACGGGACATGGCTGTGCTGGACTTCATTCCAATGTCCGGATCATGAGCAGTTTGTTACTGACGATGAGCAATAACAACCTGTGAGTAACGTTAGCTTAGCAGCGTTAGCGCGCTCCGTCTATTTGCTGAATAGTCATCTCTGTTGTATTTGCTCATATTTAGCGAGTGACAGCATAGTATCGTTAGCGTTAGTTGGTTATTATATAGCACATAACGTAGTAGGCCAGCCAGTTAGCCACCCATAATAACCTCAACATGAACGCAAACTACACAGTAGCCTACACAGGGTTTCAATGATGTCAGCTGCAAGCTAATTTAGCTTGAAGTTTTCTGCTCAAACGTGTCTAAACGTTATGGGATACGTTCTCTTCACATATTTTCTTCCACAATGTAAACGGTTTAGTATACTGTTGTATCAAGCTAACGTTATAGCTAACGCTATCTATAACGCTATCTAAGTTCCAGGGAATACTGCAAAGTCAAATGGCCATGGTAAAGTAGAGCAACGTATAGTGCCTGGTGTCCTTTAGGGTCCCCAGTAAAACATGAACATAGCGTTTAATTTCATTGTTGCCTCATTCATTAGAAGTTAGATTAGCACCATGAAAGAAAGGACTTTTCTGACCAGATGTTTTACTCTCCACTTACAGTGAGTGTAGACAGACAACAAAGATCTTCATAGACTGTCTGGGACTGGCTCATAGACTGTCTGTGGTCTAAAGTGGTTCGCTTTGACTGAAAGACACTCCTATGTTCCTCTAATATGCTCTACTCGTAACTGTGGGTATTTAACTTTTGCATTTAAAAACTGGGACATTGTTGACTAATTTTCCAGTCAGGAGAACACATGGGAAATGAGACAAATAGTAAAATGTTCTGGAAAAGCTTGTGTTGTCCTGGATGATTATTTCACCATGCCCATATTTTCCTTTAGCTGAGCATGTTCTACTAGGCTATCTATCAGAGCTCATCAAAACGGATAACATTGCCATCTGAAAGGGCTAAAGTATGTTCAGGATCTAAACGTTCAAATGGTAGTTCATAAACAAGAGTATTTTGAATAGGCTTCTCTCTGTTATGTTGTGGAAACACTGTGAACGCACCACAAAGTCACGTCACATGATAGCACATGCAGGTTAAATGGCATTACAACTGACCAAAACTCAGAATGATGTAAGTTGCATTATCCTTCAAATGTAAATATTAGGGACTGCTGGCTGGTGACTGTGGTAGTTTTTATTAGGTTTACCCAAGAACACATCCCATCTTAAAAGTCTAACTTCCATCGCTATGTACCTCTGCAGGTGTGTTTATTCTATGATAACTTTGTCATCATCTCTAAGCATGTAAGAGATTATTTTATTGCTAAGTTATATAGCCATAGACTGCACAATCTATTAAATCAGACATCCACAGAGAAGAACATCTTGTATCCCTCTCTGTCATACCAGCTAGATCATCACTGAAAAGGTCCTGGAATAAGTCCTGGAAAATGATTTCTAGAAAAGAGTGGGAACCCTGACAATGCTTCCTGTCCAAGCAGGGTGTCCACACACAACAATGTGCTATATCAACTATCCTGGATTGCTTGTTGCATCCCAGTGCTCTGGACCTTTATTTTGTATTTTTTATTGGGGGAAGGGGGGGGGGGGGAGGGCTAATTAAACATTTGTTCTTCTATCATTTCTTTATTCATTTTAGTTGTCAGTTGCACATGTTTCTATAACCACATTTTGCTATCTTGTTTATATCCCATGTTTAGGCTAATTGTGTTTTCTCCCTGCTGTAGTCTATTGCTGTTTGCTGCTGCCATGACACAGATACATTTTTCTGCATTCATTTATATTGTCTGGATCTCTTTGACTACAGAGAGCTGTTCTCGCCATCCCAGAAGTACCAACTGTTGGTTTACCACGCCGATGCCATCTTCCATGATAAGGAGTACCGCAATGCTGCCTGCAAATACAGCATGGCCCTGCAGCAGAAGAAGGTCCTCAGCAAAACATCTAAAGTTCGTACTTCTAATGTTGGGGGAGCGTCCAACATACAGGCACAGGTATGTCATGTAAAACCTATCAATCTGAAACTGTAATCAACCCATGCTACCATATGTTCTCTTTATTATTATTATTATTATTATTATTATTTATTATTATTATTATTTATTATTACTATTATTATTATTATTATTATTTATTTTTATTATTATAATTTCTATCTGGGTATCTGGGTAGTGTAGAGCTAAAAGCACTCTCCTACAACCACGGAGACCCAGGTTCAATAGAGGGTATGCACACCCACTGGAACACACCCCCTCAATCGGGAATGAGTGTCAAAATGAGTTCCTCCCTGAGCAGCAGGTGTCAGTTATCTAGGCTGATTACTGCATTCAAGCTCAGTCTTGCTGTTACTCAGTGGGTGTGACCCCACAGTGACTTCTGCCACTGTGACATCACATGCATACCCTCTATTTGCGGCACTGGTACTTCCAGCTTGGTCGGACGTTCCAACAGACACAATTGGCCGTGTCTGCAGGTGGGAGGCCGGTGGGGTATCAGTCTTGGTCGCTGCACTAGTGCCTCCTCTGGTCGATCGTGGCGCCTGTTTGGGGTGGAGGAGAATTGGGGGGAATAGCGTGATCCACCCACGTGCTACGTCCTGCCGGTGAAACCCCTCCCTGTCAGCTGACAATAAGCGTCTGGCTAGTACTGCACATGTATCGGAGGAAGCATGTGCTAGTCTACAACGCTCCCCAGATCGGCAGAGGGGGTGGAGCAACGACCAAGACAGCAAGGGGAATGGGCCAAGTGCAATTGGGGAGAAAATTCAGAAAAAAATAAGAATGTTCCTGAGTGCCTAATGTGCACAACTACAAAAAATATAATATGCAGTAGTATTTATTCTCCATTGCTATTGTCTTTGTGGTCTACAGTGCCTTGCAACTTTGAAGCTCACCTGTATTGTTGTCTTTCAGAGTTTGCCCTCAGAGATTGAAGTGAAATACAAGATAGCTGGAGTGCTACACCATCCTGAAACTGGACAAAGATGCTATTGCAGTGCTTGATGGGATTCCTTCCAGACAGAGAACTCCAAAGGTACAGTAGGCTGCCTAACCTACCTTGATCTTCATTCACTGTGTGCCTTCTATCTATCTATATATCGAATGAAGTATGTGGGTTCTGTCTGGTTCAAGTTCTGTGTTCGGCCACAGCTATGCTGTTTTACGTGCGATCTGGCTGAAACCTTCAGGGTGTGTAAAGGGTGTTTAATTAGGTTAATTAGCTAATGATGTGATGTCATCAGTGATTATGTCAAAAGTGGTGTCATAAGGGCGCACACACACACGCATTGTGACAAGACTGATCAGCAGGCCCAAACAGAATCGGCAGAGTTCTGCGTGCACAGATTCCGTCTGGGCCCTAGTACTGATCAGTGAAGAATTGAGAATATAATGATCACAATATTGAGCAAAATAATTGGGCTGATCATCTTTGACATAATCCACCTTCCAGTTTTCATAGAGATTTGAGATGATTTCTCCCCCTTGCCTCAGATCAACATGATGCTAGCCAACCTGTACAGGAAGGCTGGTCAGGAACGCTCTGCGGTGACCAGCTACAAAGAGGTCCTGAGGCAGTGTCCCCTCGCCCTGGACGCCATCATCGGTATGCATGTCCACAGAGACGCCTCCCTCCTGCTTTGGCTTGCTTACTGCTTACAGCACTTCCTTGCTGAAGTCAGATATCTTAAGTTGATCTTCTCTCTCTATACCAGCCATTCACAACCAGTGGGCCACGAAGGTTTTGCAAGTGGGCTGCCAAATCATTTCCAAAACATTTTAATCTTTTGTCTTTAATTTTTCTCATACTTATTATTAGTATGAGAATGCATTTCTCCATTGTTGAATGATGCCGCAATTTAATTTGTAGTCAATTATTTAATTAATGATTTGTTAATTAGCCTATTGCAGACAGCCCCTCACTTTTAGTTTCTGCTTTCTGTGTGCTGCTGATGGACAACTATTTTTATTGTTAAAATAAAAAGTGCTGTGAGAACACATTTTGGCCTCCGTACTGTTTACGGTCAGATGGGGCCAAAAAAAAAACACATTCTCCCTCCCCCTGATTTCCCCCATTTTCTCCCAAATTATGTTTGACAAATTTTCCCCCTGCTGCCCCTGTTGCTGCGCCACCCTCTGCCGATCTGGGGAGAGCCGTAGACTAGCACCATGCTTCCTCCGAACACATGCGCAGTTGCCAGCCGCTTCTTTTCACCTGACAGCGGGGAGCTTCACCGGCAGGACGTAGCACGTGGGAGGATCACGCTATTCCCACCAGTTCCCTTCCACCCCGACCAGGCGCCCTGACCGACCAGAGGAGGCGCTAGTGCAGCGACCAGGACACACACCCCGAATCCGGCTTTCCATCCCACAGACACCAGCCAATAGTGCCTGTATGGACGCCCGACCAAGTCGGAGGTAACACGGGGGTGCGAACCTGCGACCCTCCTGTTGGTAGGCGGCCACAAACATTTCTGAGATTTTCAAGTGGGCCTTGACGCAGAAAAGGTTGGGAACCGCTGATCTATACCGTTTAGGGCCAGTGATACTCAATTTGCGGCCCGCGGGCCACATGGCGCCGGCGCCCCCTGTGTGGCCCGCGATGGAATTGTGCAATTCTTTTTTTCAATATCTTTCAATAATCTATGATTTAGCTGCTAAATTGTCAAATTGCCTGCTCGCTATACCCAGGCACTTATGTATGTACTTAACCTAACTAACTTAACCTAACTAACTATCCAGTGTGCACAAGATTGTCAGACTAAACTCCGGCTGACACCCCAAAAACCTACAATCCGCTACAGAAAAATGTATATATAGTTTGTTTATTAACTGGCCCCTGGCCTTCTATCATTTCACGAAAGTGGCCCCCGGGCAAAGCAAGTTGAGTATCCCTGCTTTAGGCTCTTGGCTAGGCTCACCCACACACACCCACACACACACACCCACCCACACACCCACACACACACACACACACACACACACACACACACACACGCTCTGGCCCTCTGTCTTGGAGTTTGTATTGTACCTGCTCTGTCTCTTGTGTTTCTATGTTTTGTCTCTTTTGTGCTTCAGCAGATAGTGGAAAGCTCTCTCTCATCTTGTTTCCTCTAGGCCTCCTCTCTCTGTCAGTGAAGGGAGCTGAGGTGGCGTCTATGACTATGGATGTGATTCAGAGTATCCCCAGCCTGGACTGGCTCTCTGTCTGGATCAAAGCGTATGCCTTCATACATTCAGGGGACAACCACAGAGCTATCAACACCATTTGGTGAGCCCAGTAGTTCTCCTTTCTGCTCTGCAGAGGGATGGCTTGTAAAAGTACCATTTAATGCACACATGGGCAAACTAAGGCCCGCGGGCCGGACTCAAAGAAAAACAAAACGACCACCAAAAACTCAATAAAAGGCAGAATTATGTTAATAAATCTTATCTGCTCCAGCCATTGGATTTGTATCCCTATTGTATCAGGAGATTAGCAAGAATAATCACAACGGGAGAGAGGGTTAAAAATAGGGAGACTCCCGTGAAAATCAGGAGTGTTGGCAGGTATGATCTCCAATGTGTGGTCCTTCACTTACTTGATGTAAGTCAGGATGGCCCTCAGGAACTAAATGTTGCCCACCTCTGATCTATCCAGTGATATTTATTATTTTATTTAACCTTTATTTATACAGGTGAATCACCTTGAGACCTAGATCTCATTTTCAAGTGCGACCTGTTCAAGCAGCATCTATGAGCTAGTTAGCAGCGTCAAGATGTCTCTGCATCAATCATATTAAACGCCAGACAAAATCTTCAAAACAGATCAAGGTGTGGAAAAAGAACAGTATGGCATTTTGTCATAGAAGATGTGTAGGAACCCTGATAACAGTACACTTACACTCTTCTCCATGCTGCCTCTCCACCCAGGTGTTGCTGGCCCAGTCCTGTGCCTCCCTCCCCTACTCCTCCCACGTCATGGAGCTGATGGTGCCTGTGGTGCTGGAGGAAGAGGCCACGTCGCAGGAGCCCATCCCCGACCCGCTGCTGCCCAACGTGGCCAAGTTCATCACAAGTTCCCCCTCTTCCTCCAGACCATCGTCCACTGTGCAAGGAAGACGGAGGATGCCCTGTGGAATCACCTGTTTGCTGCCGTGGGGAACCCCAAGGACCTGTTCAAGGAGTGTCTCATGGCTCTGGATCTTCTGGACACAGCAGCCTCGTATCTGATCATACTGCAGCCTGCAGGTACTGATTGGTTGCTGTGGTGGTCAGACAGACACAGTTCCACTCTAACACACTATGTGCTGTCCTATTCACCTTATGTTCAGACCTTACAGTGGGCCAAATTCTTCCGGGTCCTTTTAACACTTCCGGCGGTCACGGCGCAAAATAAGAGAGTTGTTTTTGGAGCGGACAGTGCAGGGGTAAAATAAAAAACGTAGCCTACTACTTTGAGCCAGTACACGGCAAGCAATCGAGTATCCACTGTTAGCCAGGTCAGATAACGTTATCGTCGACAATGACGAGCACTTTCTTGTAAAACATACCTGGACTCCAACAAAGAAAGCTTCAGATAGTTTTCTCTCCTCCGAGTTGCGCTCGAGCCACTAACGTCAATAAGACCCGCAGACATTAACGTAATTCCCTGGAATTCGAGACTTAACGAGCCAGTTACATGGCGTTGCATTCTTAGACATTGCCGCTTGCTTTTATTTGGTATGTTACATACAATTGGCTAAATTATTAGTTAATTCAGAGTTAGATGATATTGGAGAAGCCAGCCATTTTATTTTATTTTAAGCTGGAAGTTTTGATACGGCCACACAACCGGGTAAAATGGGCGTGGCTACATAAGGTGAATACTGCTTCTCTTTCTACATGGTTGAGTGTTGATATGGATGCATTTTAGATTTTATTTGCAGATATTTGATATGTAGTGATAATAAAAAAATGCAGATATGTGTGTACATGTAGGGCTGGGCAATATATCGATATTATATCGATATTGCGATATGAAACTAGGTATCGTGATATGGCATAGGTGTTGTCTTTCCCTTGTTTTGAAGGCTGCATTACTGTAAAATGATGTAGTTTTCTGAACTTCGCAGAATGTTCTATTATTTGCCTTTACCCACTTAGTCATTATCTCCACATTACTGATGATTATCAAAAATCTCATTGTGTAAATATTTTGTGAAAGCACCAAGTTAGAAGTTACCTAGCCTGGTAAACCAGCCGGTCATGTGAACTCCCATTTCATTAAATCCTACCAGACCGTCTGTCCTTAAGCATTCACGCGGTGTTTAGGGGTGTCTAAAATAATCAATTATAAGATGCATCGCGATGCGGATGTACACGATTCTGCATCGATTCACAAATGTCAAAAATCGATTATTAAAAAAAAATATATATATATATATTTTTTTTTATAATCGAATAAAATATAATGGAAGTACATGCATTTGTTTATTTTAATTATGGATCATAATACAATGCATTTCCAATTTAAAAGTAGCCACACAGTGAGAAAAAAGAAAGTGAGAAAAAATAAATCATGTATTGGGGGAAAAAAAGTGATGCATCGATTTTAAGATGCATCGAGATGCAATCGAATCGTAGCCCTCTGAATCGAATCGTGAGGCCAGTGAAGATTCACAGCCCTAGTTTGCAGTGGGCGGAAGTTGGGGTGGGGGGTGAGGGGTGTACTTGCCTTGAGAGACAACTCCTTCAGCCAATCAGCATTGGGTCCAGTCAAACCCAAATCCACTTGGGAGAACGTCAAAAAACATATTTTCCGCTGAGAAACCCCGCTGTTGCATACTCCTGTACTTGTTTAATTGTTATTATTGAGTCTGTTTCTGCCATATCTATAAAGTAAGAACTAAACCAAACCCTCGCTGTGTGGTTTTGGTGTTTTGCGGAAAAAGTGTCTCTCCTCTTGACTTTGACCAGCTAGTAGTGTGGCTCTCATGGAAAAAATAGTGAGAATCACTGTGTACGCAGTCTTTCAAATAGATGTTGTAGGGAACTGGGAAGCTCTGAATGGCTGGAATCAACTTCTACATTTTGCACTGAATCAAATCAGTAGGAAAACAACAAAGCGTAGGAACCTGATTGCAAAAACCTCAGCAGGTGATCGACTTTTCTCAGCCGCCAAGCTTGAATTTGAATTTGCTGTTTAAGAAGCTGTTGGGAAGCCGGGACAAACCTGCACATTGTCTGCAGAGTTTCCCCGGCCACTCAGCTCTGTAGGAATTGAATGAACTCGTTGGTGGTGGTGGTGGTGAGTGCTGGGTGCTGATGGAGGGTCTGGTTCCTCTCTGCAGATGTGAAGAGTCCAGGGCAGAAGGACGTGCTGATGGGTGATGAGATTGATGAGGAGCCGTGTGTGTTTGGCTTCAGCTGCTCCACGGACCTGCTGGGGCTGGATGGAGAGGATGACGTCTTCAGCCCGTAAGTCTGCCTGCCTGCATGTCTCAGTGTCTCTGGCCTGTCAGTGGATCCCTTTGTTCTTTACCTTAACAGTGTTGTTTTGTTTTACAGCTTTACCTTCATCAAGAACATCCCGTCCCTCTCCCAGCAGGCCAAACCCAGTGCCAGACATATTCCCCCCAAAACCAGGAGCGCACCCAAGGCCACGCTGGTGTTGGGCCTGGTGAGTTCAGTCCTGCTGCTTCAGATACTTTATCATCCTCAGAAAGGAGATGGGGCTCTGTCTGTCTGTTTCTTACACACACACACACACACACACACACACACACACACACACACACACACACACACACACACACACACACACACACACACACACAAGAGACAGACAGGCACACACATGCACACATAAACAAGAGACAGACACACACACTGATGACATCACTGATGATCACTGGCGCCGGAACAAGGGGGACATGGGGACATTTTGTCCCCCTTAAAATTTGGTCCCCCTAAAATTTTTTTTTTTTTTTTTTTTTTTTTTTTTTTTTTTTTTTTTTTTTTTTTTTTTTTTTATCTGAGGGGGCAACTGCCCCTGACGCTTAGAGCCCACTTTACACTGTTTACACAGCCTGTGATGCTTGTTAAAGCCGTGATCATTGTGGGATTATTACACCTGAGACAGACAGACCCAGGGATCAAGTTACAGAGAGCCCACTTTACACTGTTTACACAGCCTGTGACACTTGTTAAAGCCATGATCATTGTGGGATTATTACACCTGAGAGACAGACAGACCTGGACTCTGTACTGCACTCACTGTCATTGGCTGCTGCTATAATCGTATACGGTTATTGTTATTTTATTTTTGTTTTGAGATGACAAGTTTTGCACTGTGTTTCGAAGTGATAATAATAATAATAATAATAAGTTCAGTGTTTCTGCCTGTGTTGCTGTCTGTTGTAGTGTAATTATAAAATTACCTAAAGGGAGAGCAGGTCACCAAGTGAGTGAGAAAAGGAAAAATACTGAATAATTACATTACTACAGTATAATCCTAATGTTAATTTAAAATGAGATATTCATCTAAATATGGCTAAAAATCATCCAAGCGTCCATAAAAACGTCAATTTTTCGTCGGCGCCCTAATGGGCGCCGAAAAAAAAAAAAAAAAAAAAAAAAAAAAATTGATTTTTTTTTTTTTTTTTTTTGTGTCCCCCTTATTGCAAACTCGTTCCGGCGCCACTGCTGATGATGAGAGAGGGGGAGCTCTCGACAAGTGAAAACAAAGTATTTTCTAACAAGCGTACCAGTCGATGGATTTCTGCCATTTGCAATTGCAACTAACGGCACAGTTGAGAAGTGTTCACACATTCAAGCCTCTCTTTTTCATTGTCTGTGAGCTTCTGCTAATTTTCATTATAAAAATTCTCAGTGTTGTAACAGTAATTATTAACCTTGGGTGGGTATACTGTGTACTTGCCTTGACAGACAACTCCTTCAGCCAATCAGCGGTGGATCCAGTCAAACCCAAATCCACTCGGGAGAACGACAAAAACACATTTTCCGCTGAGAAACTCCGCTGTTGCAAACTCCTGTTCTTGTTATTGAGTCTATTTATGCAATAACTGCACTTTATGGCTGCTTAAACTCGACAAACATTAACATTACTCCTCGAGACGATCAGGCAAGGAGGCGGCCATTATTGTTTTGTTAGTGCAGTGCTAGTGGCGTTCCTGATTGGCCAACTTGTGCAGTCGCTGATTGGCTCTTCCACTTTGCAGTTTCTGCTTGAGGCCAGATGGTCCCGCAGAACCAAATGAAATGTGAGTTCCTGTGACCGCGGCTGGTTTACCAGGCTACGTACATCATTACAGTACAGAAAGCCATCTTGGTTTCCTACTATAAGGTAGTCTCTCCCCAGACTCAAACATACGTTGAATCGCTGCGCTCCACATACTACATAAATGAGTCTGTGCCACTTCACAGCCACTGCTGGTTTTTAAGGCGGGTTGAAATTAAATTAGTGACGGGTCGTAGCACCGATGAGAGAGATCCTGATTGGAGAGGACTGAATCCATTACTGGCATATGACTGGCCAAGTGAACGGTTCCCTCCCATAACCACTGCCAGCCCTCTGAGGGAAAGTGTCCCAGACCCAGAGAGAGCTCTGCAGCATGCAGTAACGTAGTGTATCAGACCCAGAGAGAGCTCTGCAGCATGCAGTAACGTAGTGTATCAGACCCAGAGAGAGCTCTGCAGCATGCAGTAACGTAGTGTATCAGACCCAGAGAGAGATCTGCAGCATGCAGTAACGTAGTGTATCAGACCCAGAGAGAGCTCTGCAGCATGCAGTAACGTAGTGTATCAGACCCAGAGAGAGATCTGCAGCATGCAGTAACATAGTGTATCAGACCCAGAGAGAGCTCTGCAGCATGCAGTAATGTAGTGTATCAGACCCAGAGAGAGCTCTGCAGCATGCAGTAATGTAGTGTATCAGACCCAGACAGAGATCTGCAGCATGCAGTAACATAGTGTATCAGACCCAGAGAGAGCTCTGCAGCATGCAGTAACGTAGTGTATCAGACCCAGAGAGAGATCTGCAGCATGCAGTAACGTAGTGTATCAGACCCAGAGAGAGCTCTGCAGCATGCAGTAACGTAGTGTATCAGACCCAGAGAGAGATCTGCAGCATGCAGTAACGTAGTGTATCAGACCCAGAGAGAGCTCTGCAGCATGCAGTAACGTAGTGTATCAGACCCAGAGAGAGATCTGCAGCATGCAGTAACGTAGTGTATCAGACCCAGAGAGAGATCTGCAGCATGCAGTAACGTAGTGTATCAGACCCAGAGAGAGCTCTGCAGCATGCAGTAACGTAGTGTATCAGACCCAGAGAGAGCTCTGCAGCATGCAGTAACGTAGTGTATCAGACCCAGAGAGAGCTCTGCAGCATGCAGTAACATAGTGTATCAGACCCAGAGAGAGCTCTGCAGCATGCAGTAACGTAGTGTATCAGACCCAGAGAGAGCTCTGCAGCATGCAGTAACGTAGTGTATCAGACCCAGAGAGAGCTCTGCAGCATGCAGTAACGTAGTGTATCAGACCCAGAGAGAGATCTGCAGCATGCAGTAACGTAGTGTATCAGACCCAGAGAGAGCTCTGCAGCATGCAGTAACGTAGTGTATCAGACCCAGAGAGAGATCTGCAGCATGCAGTAACGTAGTGTATCAGACCCAGAGAGAGATCTGCAGCATGCAGTAACGTAGTGTATCAGACCCAGAGAGAGCTCTGCAGCATGCAGTAACGTAGTGTATCAGACCCAGAGAGAGATCTGCAGCATGCAGTAACGTAGTGTATCAGACCCAGAGAGAGATCTGCAGCATGCAGTAACGTAGTGTATCAGACCCAGAGAGAGCTCTGCAGCATGCAGTAACGTAGTGTATCAGACCCAGAGAGAGCTCTGCAGCATGCAGTAACATAGTGTCCCAGACCCAGAGAGAGCTCTGCAGCATGCAGTAACGTAGTGTATCAGACCCAGAGAGAGCTCTGCAGCATGCAGTAACGTAGTGTATCAGACCCAGAGAGAGCTCTGCAGCATGCAGTAACGTAGTGTATCAGACCCAGAGAGAGATCTGCAGCATGCAGTAACGTAGTGTATCAGACCCAGAGAGAGCTCTGCAGCATGCAGTAACGTAGTGTATCAGACCCAGAGAGAGATCTGCAGCATGCAGTAACGTAGTGTATCAGACCCAGAGAGAGCTCTGCAGCATGCAGTAACGTAGTGTATCAGACCCAGAGAGAGATCTGCAGCATGCAGTAACGTAGTGTATCAGACCCAGAGAGAGATCTGCAGCATGCAGTAACGTAGTGTATCAGACCCAGAGAGAGCTCTGCAGCATGCAGTAACGTAGTGTATCAGACCCAGAGAGAGATCTGCAGCATGCAGTAACGTAGTGTATCAGACCCAGAGAGAGCTCTGCAGCATGCAGTAACGTAGTGTATCAGACCCAGAGAGAGCTCTGCAGCATGCAGTAACGTAGTGTATCAGACCCAGAGAGAGATCTGCAGCATGCAGTAACGTAGTGTATCAGACCCAGAGAGAGATCTGCAGCATGCAGTAACGTAGTGTATCAGACCCAGAGAGAGATCTGCAGCATGCAGTAACGTAGTGTATCAGACCCAGAGAGAGATCTGCAGCATGCAGTAACGTAGTGTATCAGACCCAGAGAGAGATCTGCAGCATGCAGTAACATAGTGTATCAGCATAAGAACTCTCATGGGTCTGGCATTGAGACTAACTATAAGGTGACTCTGTCTCTGTGCCTGCAGGATGAAACCCTGATGTTCAGCTCGCTGAACGTGATCGAGGAGGCGGAGCACTCCTTCCACACCACCTTCCACCACCACCACCAGTACAAGGTGAGGCTGTGGCACATCAACAGTGTGCCTCTTTGATGTTTCCTCCTATCACAAGCAGTGTTGGGGGTAACTCATTACGAAAGTAACATATTACATGTAATATATTACTTTTAGCAGTAACTCAGTAATATAACTTATTACTTATAGGATTTCAGTAATATTATACCAGTTACTTTGTCAAGTAACTCAAGTTACAAATTGAGTTACATTTTATTAAATCAAAGCACATGTTTAAATAAAGATACAATCATTTCCTAATCAAACTGAGTTTTTATGCAAATAACCACTATAGATGACAATAACAAAGGAAAAGAATAACATTTAGAATGTTGGATTGTTTACACTGACTTCAAGGTGGTTGAAATTATTTTTCGGGATGGTTCCGGGGTGGCGATGTCATTCTGCTGCTGCTGTTGTTTTGGTCAAAGTAATGCAAAAGTAGTGTAATAAGTAACAAGTTACTCTACACATACAGAAATATTGTAAAGTAACTTATTACTTTCAAATGAAAGTAACTAGTAATATGTAGTATATTACATTTTGAACGTAACTTGCTGATCACAAGCGATGTGAATCAGACAAACGCTCGCAGGAAAGTGAGGAAAAAGCTGTTGATCCTCAGCTGCCCCCTGTTTTGCCTGATTTATTGAATGTTCTTTGTTAGTACAGCTTGTTAGTTTGTTGCTGCTGCTGACTTGCATGTGTGTGTGTGTGAGAGGGACAGCGGTGCTTGTGGGAAATGTAGTCCTGGGCCCAGTTGCACAAAAAGCACCTTAGGTTAAGATTTCCCTTAGAGTCAGAGTTAAGGTGTCCATAAAATAGATTCTGCTGCACAAAACACCCTTAAATCTTCTCAATAAGGCTAAACATTTTAAGGAAAACATAAGCACAAGATTTAAGGGTGTTTTGTGCAGCAGATTCTATAATCTTAAAAGGTTGTGAATTTAACTTTGGGATTCCTGCATATACCCTGAAAATAGATTTAGTCAAATATTTGTGTGACTGAAGTGCTAGGTGAACAAGGAGGAACTAAGGAGAAAATGTAGAATATATATGCATTCATTATGGTACAGGACTTTATTTATCGACTCCCTCATCTTCTCATCAGGTATACATGGTCCTGCGGCCGCATGTGATGGAGTTCCTGCAGTCCATGGCAAAGATCTACGAGGTAAGTTTCACGCCCAAGAAAACGAGTTTTGAATATATTTAAAATGAAGCTGCCTGGTTCCTGTGACTACACTACAATAGAGTTTTCTTTGGACAAGCAAGTGCTTTCTGTCTGTATGTTTTCAGTGACAATATTCATCAGAATATGTATATATATATATATATACCGTAATTTCCGTACTATAAGCCGCACCGGAGTATAAGCCGCAGCAGCAAAATTGCCTGTTTGTTACATATATAAGCCGCACCGGACTATAAGCCGCGGGTGTTTTAATGTTTTTTTTTTTGTTTTGTTTTTTGTTTTAATGTTTAATTACCATATGTAAGGGTTCGTGCACAGAGGGGATTGTCGGGAAAGAGATGGCTGTTTGAGGAAGCTCCCATTTATTAACATTTCAACAAAACAACATAACACAACACCACCTGTGTTTTTTTTTACAGTGCACACAGTGTCCGCGGTGTGGTGAAAAGAGGGCAAGAGAGGAAATTAAAACAGAAGTGGATTTATAGTTAGAAAGAGTGCTAAAGAAGAGAGAATTCCGTTTTTTATTTTTATTTTTGCTGAAAAAATCCATAGATAAGCCGCACCGTTATATAAGCCGCAGGGGCCAAAAAACGGGGAAAAAGCCGCGGCTTATAGTCCGAAATTTACGGTATATATATAGTGACTGAATAATATTATAGGCATTTCCCCCATTTCTTTTGTCTCTCTACACAAACGGTAAATGTAAGGTGATTGAACTTTTGCTCTCACAGTATCTTTCTGTGCGGCTTATCTTATCGTCTTTATACATGCAAATAAACTGTGGTAAAGCGTGTTAGCGCTCTGCTCTGGGTGGGATGTTTTCAGCTGCTGTTTGTTTGTGTTCCAGATGTTTGTTTACACGACAGCCAAGAAGCAGTACGCAGAGAAGATCCTGGACATCCTGGACCCCGACCAGAAGCTGTTTCGGTGCGTCTTCCCCACATCCGCGTACACCATCAAAGTCATTCATCAAAGTTTTCCACAACACAGAGACTCACACTCCGTCAGGTTTATTAGTTACACCTGTGTTTCATCAAAGTTTTCCACAACACAGAGGCCCAATCCCAAACCAGCCCCTATCCCCTAACCCTATCCACTACCCCTCCGTTTGCGCGTTCACGCGTAGGTCCGCCATATTAAGGGCGTCCCAAACCAATTCCTACTGAGTGCAGGCGGCTTGTCAAACCCTTAAACAGCGAGTCTGCACTGGTGCAGGCTCGCCGACGGTTGCTGCAGAAACTACGTCCGGAGGAAACACCATTCAAGTGTAAGTTAGTTCCGTCTACTTCTTCCAAGTATTTTAGATCAAACACGTACCTTTATTTCCCTCATAGTGACTTTACATCTCAAACTAAATCATGGAATATGTCGAGTTATTAGTCCACAATTGAGAGGGTATAGGCTACTGTATTCAAGACAAAGTGGCTAAATGAGAGCTAAGCATAGACCTAATAAACACAGTCAAGAGCGATGCGAATATACAGCACGAAATTGCGATGCGAGTTTTGACCCACCTGTCAATCCACAGATGTGTTCCGACGCGTCGGAAGCGAATTTCTGAAAAATCGAAAAAATAAACACCGCAATAACGCTCAGCGAAAAGGACTTAGAAGCTTTATTTTGTAGCCCATGTGTGTCTTTTTCATATTTGTGGATGGTTATTAATTAAAAAATATATACATTTTGTGTGTAGTCTAAAACATGTCTATGCATAGACAACATTATCCTGGGCTAAATGAGAGCTAAGCATAGACATAACGTTAAAATCTTGTGCTCAGATAAATTACCTTTTATGCTAACGTGGAGGACTTCTCTAGTGTATATTTTTGTATTTACTGCTAATTATTCATTTTAATAATGTATTTACTGCTTGGTCTAAAATAGGTCTATACATTAGCCGGCTATATGAGAGCTAAATCATAGACGCCCCATTGAAATCACGTCTATTGTGGAACAGCATGACACAGGCAACGCGTCTGTCCGTCTCCATGGTGACGGCTCCTTCCTGTTTCCGGTAAGGTAGCGAGGGCGTCTCACTTGTTCGGCTTCTCTTTTATGCCTCTCCCCTTAATCAGCAGTGCCCTCTACAGCTGCGAGTGGAACTCCATTTGGAGTGGCACTCGGTAGTGAAGTGGTAGTGAGTAGGGAGTGGTTTGGGATTGGGCCAGAGACTCACACTCCGTCAGGTTTATCAGTTACACCTGTGTTTCATCAAAGTTTTCCACCACACAGAGACTCACACTCCATCAGGTTTATCAGTTACAGTGAACCCTTCTGCGTCCGTGTCTTCCTGTTAGTCGAGGTGCTTCTTGCTATTTTTTCCCTGTAATTTGCCTCGTCAGCGTCTGGGATTTATCCAGTCTGAATTACAGTCACTGACTACGTTTACACACACAAAATATTCAAGTTTTTGCCCTTACTCCGAAAAAAGACTCCACCTTTCATGCGTTCAAACACCTTCTTGAAAAGGTCCGCGTTGGGATATTTGCACATATCCAGAAACCTGTTGATATCCGAGTCTTTCATAATGAAAACCTGTTGATATCCAAGTCTTTCATAATGAAAACCTGTTGATATCCAAGTCTTTCATAATGGCTGAAAGGGTTTCTCCTTCCCACCAGAAAAGTGGGCTTTTCTTTCGGGGATGCATCTCTGGCTAGTTGGTTTGTTTACAAGCACATAGCTACTGTAGCTGACTGTGAATCAGAATCAGAATCAGAATCAGAAAGACTTTAATAATCCCCGGGGGGAAATTGGGACAAATCACAGCTGCTCGTTCACAAAACACACATATCCTAAAATAAATACACAGTAGTAGTGCAATAGTAAAATAAGCAGAATAGAAGAAACAACAACACAACATAGCATGGAGTAAACAGTATAAACAGTATAAACGTTAACCAGTATTACTGCGATAGGAGCAAAGTAGTACAACCTACTAAACCTATCTAAATAGTAACCTATCTAAATTATTGCACACTGAAACATGTATTATTATTCGGCTTGCCCTATACTTTACACGTGGCTCAGCCAGACACATTTCTAGTTAGCCTATCGGCTGGCTCAATCTCAGGGAGACTGAGCGTCTCCGAGGTGCTCTTTTAAGAGAGGCATTAAATAGGCCAATGGCCACAGGCAGGAATGATTTCTTGTGCCTCTCCGTGCTGCATCTAGGTGGAATCAGTCTCTCACTGAATGTACTCCTGTGTTTGACTAGCACGCCGTGGAGTGGGTGCGAGACATTGCTCATGATGGAGCGTAGCCTGGATAACGTTCTCTTCTCTGACACCGCAGTCAGAGAGCCCAGGTCCAGCCCCACAATGTCCCTGGCCTTACGGATCAGTTTGTTAAGTCTGTTGGCATCCGCCGCCTTCAGCCTACTGCCCCAGCACACAATAGCATAGAGGAAGGCACTAGCCACTACCGACTCATAGAACATCCTCAGCATGGTCCGGCAGACGTTGAAGGACCTCAGTCTTCTCAGAAAGTAGAGACGGTTTTGCCCCTTTTTGTAGAGTGCATCAGAGTTCTTAGCCCAGTCCAGTTTGTTGTCAATGTACACTCCAAGGTACTTGTAATCATCCACTATGTCAACACTGACCCCGTGGATTGAAACAGGGGTCACCGGAGCCTTGACCCTCCTCAGGTCCACCACCAGCTCCTTTGTCTTTGACACGTTGAGCTGCAGGTGGTTCTCCTCACACCATGTGACAAAGTTGGCCACCACATCCCGGTACTCATCTTCGTCACCATTTTTGATACATCCCACTATCGCAGAGTCGTCAGAGAACTTCTGAAGGTGGCAAGACTCAGTCAGGTAGGTGAAGTCCGTGGTGTAGATGGTGAAGAAGAAGGGAGAGAAGACCGTCCCCTGTGGAGCTCCAGTATTACTGACCACTCTGTCTGACACACAGTTCTGTAAGCGCACATATTGTGGTCTGCCAGACAGGTAATCCACAATCCAGGCCACCAGGGGGGCATCCACTCGCATCGCCGTCAGCTTCTCGCCCAGTAGAGCCGGCCTGATGGTGTTGAACGCACTGGAGAAGTCAAAGAACATGACTCTCACAGTGCTGGCTGGGTTGTCCAGGTGAGCGTAGGCACGGTTGGTCAGGTAGATGACCGCGTCCTCCACTCCCAGTCGGGGCTGGTAGGCGAACTGGAGGGGGTCAAGGGATGATTTGACTATAGGCCTGAGCTGCTGCAGGACGAGTTTCTCCAGGGTCTTCATGATGTGGGACGTCAAAGCTACCGGCCTGTAGTCATTGGAGCCGCTGGGTCTTGGCTTTTTCGGTACAGGAACGATACAGGACGTTTTCCACATCACGGGGACCTTTTGGAGACTCAGGCTCTTGTTGAAGATCAGCTGCAGTACATCACACAGCTGGGGGGCACAGGCTTTGAGCACCATAGGGCTGACGCCATCCGGGCCAGCTGCTTTTCTCGTGTGTAGTCTCATCAGCTGATTCTTCACCTGGTCCGCTGTGATGGTCAGCGTGGGTGGGGGGGGGGGGGGTGGCATCCTCAGCTCTGAAGCCCTTTGGGGGAGGGGGGGGGGATATGACCTAGTCTCTGGGTGACGGGGTATGAGGGGGGGGGGGAGGGGGGCCATCAAGTGGGCCATCAGCCGGAGCCAGAGAGAGGGCGGGGGGGGGGGGGAGAGCCGTGTGGCGGGGGCTGCTGTTGGAATGCAGCCGTCAGGAGAGTCAGGAGAGTCGGGGGAGGGGGCACCCGGGCCAGCTGCATCAAACCTGTTGAAAAACAGATTCAATTCATTGGCCCGATCAACCCCCCCCCCTCCACCCCCCCGCCCCCTGCTTTGTTAAAGCCCGTGATGGCTCTCACACCTCTCCACACCTCTCTCATATTGTTCTGCTGAAGCTTTGCCTCCAGCTTTGCCCTATAGCACTCTTTAGCTACTCTAATGCTCGCTTTCAGTTCTCCCTGGATGGCTCTGATCCTGTCTCTGTCCCCCGACCTAAATGCACTTTTCTTGGCGTTCAGGATGGCCTTAATGTCTTTAGTTACCCAAGCTTTGTTGTTTGGAAAACATTTTATTACCTTTGTGGGTATGTTGCAGTCCACACAAAAGTTTATGTAGTCCGTAATGCACTCTGTGATTCCATCTATATCCTCTCCATGTGGGTCACAGAGTGCCTGCCAGTCCGTTACCTCAAAGCAGGCTCTAAGCGCCTCAGTTCCCTCCTCTGACCATACTGTAACGTGTCGGGTAATCCAGGTATTACCTGTAATGTGATGTACAAGAGAAGTGTCTAGATTGTAGCTAGGAACTAATGTGTGTGGGTGCGTTCCTAGGGGAAACGGGGTATATAGGACCAGCGGCCGCTGTGCCGGGGGAGTCAAGCTATGGAGTGAGCGAGACCGGGTGTTGTGTGTAGAGCTAGCTCTGTGAAGCTAGCTGCTAGGAGCTAAAGAAGCCTGTGAATAAAGAACCTGTACCAACTACAACTCTCCGTTCTTTGGCGTATCACCGATACGTTACATTGGTGTCAGGCAGTAAAGCGGTAGCGCCTCTGATTCGGTCAAGAGGGGAGAGAGTGAGGAGGAACGGCGGAGAAAAGTTGGAGATCAAAGGCTCGAGCGAACTAGCGGTAGCGAGCTAGCTGTGTGAGCTAGCTGCTACGAGCGCCACGTGTGATGGTGCGATTAGAAGAATGCCTGTCGGCGAACGGGAGAAAAGAAGAGCTGACGACAGAGATCAGCTCGGCGCTGGCGGCCATGGAAGCCCGTGTGTTGAAAGAAGTCAGACGGCTGTTGGAGACGATACCAGCCTGGGCAGAGGGGCTTATGGAGCTGCTACGAGAGCTCGCGCAGCACGGAGAGAAGCGGACGGAGGAGCCACAAAATAGACTGTGCTGGAGCTGTGGAGAACCGGGCCACGTGGCGAGGTGGTGCCGAAGCGAGCCCGGGAGACGGACCGGGTATGCGGGACAACGACATGGACAGCAGGGAGCCTGCTGGGCATGCGGCGCGATCGGACATTTAGCCAGAGAATGTCAAGAAGCTGTCGAGGACTGGAGAACAGCGGGAGAGGAGAGACGTGCGGGCGGTGGACAGGTGAGACTTTGTTGGACGTGCAGGTCGCCTGAACATTTAGCTAGAGACTGCACTAAGAGTGTGAACGCTGGAAGAGACACACAGCCGGGGGAGCAGCCCGAGCAACAAGCAGTGGAGCAGCCTGAGCAACAAGCGGCGGAGCAGCGGGGCAGTACAGAGCCGATTGTGCTGGGCAGGAGAGTGACTGTTGATCCGGCCCAGGCTAGCTGCTCTGGAGCGGGGATCGTTTTGAACAGCCAGAGGGAAGTGAGCGACATCACCTGCAGTGCTGTTACAGTCGGGGGAGTGGCGCTCGTGTCCCCGGGGGAGCGAGAGAGGTCAACGCTGGAGGAACCGGCCCAACCAAGCCGCTACACAACCCCCACGGCTGCACTGCAGAAAGTCGAGGTGGAGATCGACGCCGATGGTGTCCGCCCTGCTGTCCTCAACACGCCGCCCCCTGGGGGAGCGGGACGGGAGGACGAGCGAGTGCAAGACCGGGAGGATGAGAATGTGACTATGGAGGATGTCGATCTGGAGGAGTGGATACGCAGACAGGCGAAGGACGCTAGCGTTGGACCGGTGTACAGGTGGGTGGCGGCCGGATACCGGCCTCGCCTGGAGGAGATGTGCATGTGTTCAAGTACCACGAAGGAACTGTGGGAGTTGTTTCCGGACCTGAGGGTGAGGGAGTCGGGGATTCTGGGGTTAGATGGGCGCGGAAAGAGTGGCAGCGTCGTGGTGGTGCCCAGCTGCCTGCGGGGACTGGCGCTACGGGGGGCGCACAGGGGCCGCAGGGGTCAGGGGCATCGAGGGGCTGAAGAAACACTCAGCCGCCTTTGTCGGGTTTTCTACTGGGTACAGATGAAGGGAGACGTAGAGGACTACTGCCTTAGTTGTGTCGACTGTAATGTACTTCAGGGGGGACAGAAGCTGTAAAAGGGGGGATGGAAATAGTGGTTGAAGTGAAGTGGGATAATGTGAATAAGAAAAAAAGGTTTAAATGAAGGTAATGAAAAAAGAATGATGTAAATGTTGGGGGTTATTGTCGAACTGAAATTATAGGTGGGTTGAATTGAAGATGAGTGTAAAGAAAAGAGGAAAACGAAATAAGGTAAATGTGGGGGTTATTGGTAAATTGAAATGTGTGTAAAAAAAGAGAATTGAAATGTGGGTTGAATTTAAGGAATGGGAAAAGAGGGAAGAAATGAGAAGAAATGCAAATGGTGGTGGTGGAACGAAAATTAAGAAGTAGTGAAATAATAAGAGACAAATTGGGGGAATACAAAATGTTGTGGGGTGGTGTGTTTTGGTACAGGGGGATATGTGTGGGTTGTGGGTGTCAATGTGGGCATTGAGCTAATGTTGGGTGAGGAGTATGTAACGTGTCGGGTAATCCAGGTATTACCTGTAATGTGATGTACAAGAGAAGTGTCTAGATTGTAGCTAGGAACTAATGTGTGTGGGTGCGTTCCTAGGGGAAACGGGGTATATAGGACCAGCGGCCGCTGTGCCGGGGGAGTCAAGCTATGGAGTGAGCGAGACCGGGTGTTGTGTGTAGAGCTAGCTCTGTGAAGCTAGCTGCTAGGAGCTAAAGAAGCCTGTGAATAAAGAACCTGTACCAACTACAACGCTCCGTTCTTTGGCGTATCACCGATACGTTACAATACCCTCACTGTCCTGGAGGATACAGGCAGCTTTTTTACCATCGGGGTATATCTAGATCTGAGGTAGACTAGGTTGTGGTCGGCGCGGCCAAGCGGGGGGAGGGGTGACGAAGAGTAGGCAGCATCCTTCACGTTCGCGTATACATCAAGTCAATAGTTTTATCGCCCCTAGTGCTACAGCTCACGTACTGTTTAAAGTTGGGCAGTGTCTTTGACATAGTCACGTGATTAAAATCTCCTGATATCAGTATCAATGCACTCGGGTGCTTAGATTGGAGTCCCGCAATGGCGTTGTGGATAATGTCACACGCTGATATCGGATTAGCGGAAGGTGGGATGTAGATCGCCACAACAATCACATGAGAGAATTCCCTAGGTACGTAGTATGGCCGTAATCCCACGGCTAAAAGCTCCGTGTCAGGTGAGCACGAGCGTTCTTTAATGCTGATATGGGCCGGATTACACCATTTATTGTTAACAAGAATGGCAAGGCCACCTCCCTTACTTTTACCGCTCGAAGTGCTATCACGGTCTGCCCGTATAGTCTGGAAGCCATCAATAGATGCGTTGCAGTCCGGAATGTCCTTATTTAGCCAGGTTTCCGTGAAGCACATTAGGCTGCACTCGCGAAATTCCCTCTGAGTCCTCGCCAGACCTGTTAATTCCTCCATTTTATTCGATATCGATCTGACGTTGCCCATCATCAGCGAGGGGAGATTAGGCTTGAATCTCCGACGTTCTCTTCTGGCTTCGTTTTTTCTCTGCCTCGCTCTCCTGCCTCTCCCCCTCCTACCACGCCGTGCATTCTCTATCAGTTCCTCCGGAATAAGCGGCGCTGGGACCGACTCGCCGTCCGGCGAACGGAGCTCCAGCAGCTGTGCTCTGCTGTAAACAATGGCCACATGTCCTGGCGCCAGCTGTTGTCCCCAGGCGATACATTGTAGAAGCAGTAAACCGGTCAAAAATACGTTAAAAATTCCTCTGAACCGCATGGTTACAGGCGGATACACTATTTACACAATATATACACACGATAAGTGTTAGAAAAGAGCGATAATAATAATAATAATACAAAGAGCACGGAAACGAACGAGCAGCTGCAACAAGCGACCTTCCTGGTCGACGCCTGCGCACACGCCTCAGGCAAGAGGCCAGGTCTGTCGCAAACTGTCATCAAAACCCCCTGATTGAGACGCATGTTCTGAATGTGCTTGTTGTCCAAAGAATGCTCCTAAAACCAGAATAATATCAACATATCCCACGTCTTAAAAAATGCTACATTAAAGCCTAATTCAGAATATCCAAACGGAATATGCTCACCTGTATACAATTCAGAATATTGTCATTTTGGTTTGGTTTGGTTTATTTGAAAGTTAAGGTGATAATACGGAAGATTTACATTTTCTTGTCTCTGACAACACCTATGGCCATGAGCAGTAATTGCAGATGAGATCCACACAGTGGTGCATATGTGACGTGAAGGTTTTTTTCCTTCTTCTTCTTAATACATTTAAGTTGGCCAGTAGGGGGCAGTAATGCAACACTTGGACGCCAACCACGCAGCTGTCAATCAAATCTTCATAATCCACGCACACATCTCAAATGAAGAAGTTGGTCAGCGGTGCTCATGGATCCTGTAAAGGCTCGCTCCTGGCCAATCCTGACGCTTGACTGCTGCGTAGGCGGGCGCAGGTTGTGTTCTGCCCAAATCTCCAGTGGGATCATAATAACGCAGAAACGGCAACTTGCTTCGACTCCGCCTACCCTCTCTGGCGGGTGCTGGGTGATGACAAAGACGTCAAGAACTGTGCGCCGCTTGTGATATCTTTGTTTTTTAGTTTGGGGGGCGGGGAAAGTGTCGCCACAGACACAAGTTCATAAATGTTGCAATACAGAGAGATGCAAGGGCTTCCATCAATGGGCGATGGGCTTAATCACCATTGTGTTAACTCACTTGAGGATATATAGTGACTTTACAGACATTTATTTACATGAAAATCGTAATCCCTTTTAAAAAGAAAAAACACACAAATAGTCCGCCCATCCCACAGACAGGAAAGAACCACAGTATGCCATTCCATAACTAACGGGAATAATAGTGGACAATATTGGTGTGCATGCGTGTAAACATTCTTAACACATTCACTGCCAGCCGTTTTTTTTTTACTGTAGGTAGCTTCTGCCAGAGGGTTTTTTTGAGGATTCTGGCTCATCTTTCAAGACCCAAGGATTATTTTCTGCTAAGATTTTGTGAACACAAAATATCTCAAAAGAACTAATAGAATGTGTGCTTTCTCTGTCTAAAAGAGTTAGTTTGTAGAGTTAGTAGTTATGTAGGCATTAGCACTTGAATACAGCATGGTTTCAGCGTCTGAAAATTTAAGCTGAGATAATTAGCTTTTTGTGAAATTCGATAGAACAGTCACTTTAACCATTCATTTTTGGCATCAGTAAGACGTCAGACATCTAAACAATAGTTTTGAACAGTAATTTCCTCCATAACAGCAGGAAACACCCCTCTCCTTCAAACTCCTCCCTCCGTGTGTGTTCTTCTTGGCTGCAGCGGGCGTGTCACAAGCTCGTTTCTGCTGCTGCTGTAACCTCCCGTCACCAGGCTCACTGCTTTGCTGCTGCTCCTGTCTGCTGGCGGCCGCTAGGCAAGTCTGGATGGGCTCGCTCGTTTCTTGGGTTTTCGGTTGAGAGCTTTGATGAAGCTTTTGCGACTCTGGTCTTATTTATGCTGCGTGTTTCAAAGTGTCTTGCACCCATAATCTATTATGCAAATTTGCAATCCCCCCCCGCCAGCTCCCAAACGCGAAAGCGAAAGCGTTTTCGCCAATCCATTTTCATGAGAATGGCTTCCTCACACTGCTTTTTGCTTGCCTTCCTCTAGTCGGGAGAGCACTGTCGCCACTTAGTGGGTCGGTGGAATGGGTTGTACACGTTCGGTGGCTCCAATATTTTTATAGGAGACGTGGGGGGCATTGATCCACGTCCCACCGTTTTTTTTTGACGACTCAACTCGTCATTGGCAGTCAACCGTTGGATTTTTTTTGACGAGTCAACTCGCCATTGCCAGTGAATGTGTTAAAGTCGAGCTGAACCCAAAAATGACTTTTCTTTTCTTTTAGTTCAAATACCTGGGTATGCAGTGCACCTATTTAATAATGTATGCCAAAAAAATCACAAAAATATAATTTCTTTAGTTTTTCACACTTTTTCACATCAAAAGTTCATTTTTCAAGATGTCATTGATAACAGTAATCTACAGTTTGCTGATGTCACCTAGTACTATCAAATTTTTACCCCATTTCAACCAATCATATCATGACATGCAGCTATCAATCAAATCTTCATTTCAGGATAATTTTCTCTTCCAAATGAAGTAGAAAATGGCGCCTAGTGCCTGTCATCTGGCAGAATTCCTATCCCATAAACTAACTACTAACTTGGCCAATTGTATGAAACATGAACAAAAAACAAAAACTATAATCTCTAAGAATGCAAAGAAATGTAACTGGCTCGTTAAAACGCGCATTCCAGGAATATCGTATTTACAGAAATAGCGTAAATGGCGCGCGCTTGAGAGCGTGGTGGTCAGGGGTCGCCCCTCGGAGATTCCAGGCGGGCGGGCAGCACCCATGCATCGGATTGTCCGCTCGCTCCGCATGAAGCAGGTGGCTGCCTGGTACTCTGCGGATCCCACTCGCGTAGCACGACAACACGCTGAATCCCACTCGATTTGGGGGTTGAACACGCCATGATTGACCAATGCAAAAGCCAGTCGACAATTGTCAAATCAAATCATCAACACCATATATGGTCCGCCTCTCAATTTGTTTTCAGTCTAAAACGGACTCAGACGCACGTGACGAACGGGTTCAGCTCGACTTTAATGAGTTGAGCAGTAAAATGAGCTTGAAGCGTCCAGCATGTTGTGTGACTTGTTGTTTATGTCTTTATCTAGGTACCGTCTGTACCAGAGGCCTGTACTACGAATGTTGTATTAGAAGATCCAGGATCTGTCCCTTGATCTGGTTTGTCTAAACCAGATCAGCTCGATTGTAGTTAACTTGTACTACGAACGTCGATTGGCACTCGTTAACTCGAACCAGGTTTTTCTAATCAAGCTGACAGCGCGTGCACATGAAAATGCCCGTGCACTGGAGCTCGTGCCCGCAAAAGAGGCGTGGTTTTTAACAACTGCCAATCAGAGTGCAATATGGACTGCTCCAACTCCGACAGCGCCAGACACGCCTATTTCCTCATTGAATGAAACCGCAAATACAAATCTGCGTTGGATATTATTACTGTTCCGAATGACTGTCTAAAGTGACCACTTTTATCCACACCAGTAATTTATTTGAAGAGCGGTTTCGTAGGCTATCTACAGCTCTCTATCTACAGTCTTTTGTGGAAGCAATGTGTAATCTATCTCAGTCCAAAATCCGTATGTAGCTATAGACCATTTAGGCTCAATGAATAATAATGATCCGTGTCTGTACTTTGTTCAGTATATTGTATTTCAATTTGTAACCGTCAAATAAAATAAAATAAAATAAAATAAAATCAATGTGTTTAGTCGCACTGATTGAATAATTCCTATAGGCTAATCAATAAAAAAAAGAATGATAATAAAATAAAATAAATGCTTCTGAACTGAATCGACACGGTATGTGCGGGCATAGATTTCATTTTTAAAAAATAGTCTATTTTGTGGTCACATGGCTATTGTAATGTCAGCAGAGTCGCATATCTCCATATTTCATATAATGATGCTGGAAATATGAAGTTCAATCACATCATACAGGCCAAAAGCAACAGAGTTGCAGCTGCAAAATGCAGGAGTAGCCTAGATATGAATCATCTTAATATGGGATCGCCTGTGTGCAGGTGATCCCATATTAAATTGCTTAGATGTAGTAGGCTGTATGACCATTTCAATTCCAACCCAACGTCAGTCTCAGCTCCGTTGCGCACACGGCACCGTGCGCTTTGGAGACGTTTATGTAACCTTTTTATGCCGGTTTAGTGATATGTCTCCACTCACTATTCAGCTGCAATCGATCAGCGGGGTCAAACAACGTATCTAGGCTACTTGAGAGCACAAAAATGAATATATAAAAACATATTCCAAAGTGGTAAGTAGGGCTTAATTAAAATGTAGCCTGCAACAAGTGCAAGGCTTTAGTCCTTGGTTAATTCAACATTACAATTTGTGCTCCTTCCTCGTCCAGAAAGGGGTTGGCCATTTTTCCAAACTGCTGATTTGATTGGTTCGTGGGCGGTGTATTTAAGGTCTAATCTTATCCTTGCAACTTAACCTGCTGCGGACCAGGTTAAGTGTGAAGCATAAGTTGCTATGGAAATATATGTCGGTAAGAAGTTAACTTGCTTTGTAGTACGGCCAAACCAGGTTTAAACCTGAAGTTACCTCGCTAAACCACTAATCTTGCTTTGTAGTACAGGCCCCAGGAGGACTGCATCTGTGTCTTGGGACATTATGTGAAGGACCTGGGCGTTCTGGGCAGAGACCTGGCCAAGATGGTGGTCCTGGACAATGCCCCCCACACCTACCCATACCATGTAAGCACCCACACCCACCTACTCAACCCACCTACAAGAAGCTAACACAATTAAAGAATGTATCAGAACGACTGGTTTGATCATAGCTTCACTGTTATCTCTCTACCTACAATACACATGATGGAATTCTGGACAAAATCATATCTGACAATACAAATATTCTCATATTTGGGTCCGAGAGACAACATTTCATCAAATGGAGGTCCGTGGCCCTAATGTGGACTCAATTAGTATCAACCAAGAATTTAAAGTCCCTGGAAACCAGAAATATTTTTTTATTATTAATTATTTTTATTTATTGTGTGTGTGTGTGTGTGTGTGTGTGTGTGTGTGTGTGTGTGTGTGTGTGTGTGTGTGTGTGTGTGTGTGTGCATGTGCGTGTGCGTGCGTGCGTGCGCGCGTGTGTGCGTGTGTTGCTCGGCGCATAGCCTACTGACAGAGAGGAAGAGATCTCTGCCGCTGCGAGTGCACAGCGCTTGTGTGTGTGTGTGTGCGCGCGTGCGTGCATGCGTGTGATTCGATTAAATCTTATGACGTGATAAGATCATGCATTTTAGCACCGCGCGCACCGCTCTCTTCAATGAGGAAATGGAAATCCAGACCTTGTAGAAAAGTGTTGATTTTTGGGGTTAGGGTTGAAAGTAATGTCAACCATTTTCTGAGGCACACAATTACTAACATAAGACCCTAAATTTAATAGTTAGAAGGTTTTTGTGGATTTTGGTTTCCAGGGATTTTAAATTTCATTTATCCGTCTCAGTCACAATTGTAGCACAGTTTGCAGCTCGAAAAATGTCATGTTAAGAAGATGAATTCCAAACATGAAGACTTACAATTGTGTTTTTTAAAGAGACCTTTTGGGGTGGTGTCCTAATGTAACTCCCTCTTATCTCACCTCAGTACAGAGGGAAGAGCGTTTGTATTTGAGGTGGTGTACTAATGTAACTCCCTCTTATCTCACCTCAGTACAGAGGGAAGAGCGTTTGTATGAATTGAGGGTGATTTTTATTTTGTTTTGTAGCTGAGGAACACGATGCCCATCACGAGCTGGTCTGGAGCGCAGGAGGACACAGAGCTGCAGAGGCTCATCCCCTACCTGGATCAACTGGCTACCACTGTGAGTCACTGCTATCACATGACATCACCTTTATTACCCGCTTGTTTCATTTGTGGATGATTTTTGTTTTATTGTTATTATTAATTTATTTTATTTTTATTTTTATTTCTTTATTTTTCTTGATAGAGGCCCATTCCTACCATGAATAAAATATGTTTTTTGAATTCTGAGAAATAGTCAAGGGCGATATTGGTCCTTGATCAGCGAGCTGCGCAATCACTGGACAGGCGACCTGTCAATCACGCCCAAGCCTTTATTTTTTATCATCTATTTTACTCTAAACGGGTGAATTAGATAGAACTTCGCCCCCCATACAGTTGGCTTAGAACTTAACTATAGAGACCAAAACTGTTTTTTGTACCAGCCAGGGCTGTAAACATGTTTATTTCTGCTGTAAAGTCAGGCGTTTTAACATGAGGTGAATGGGGAATGACTCCCTTTTGCAGCCAGCCTCAAGTGGCCATTTTTGGAAGTTGGCACCTTGCATGACTGCAGATTGCGACGGTGTGTGATGTGAGCATGGATGGGTGAATGTAGACATTACTGTAAAGCACTTTGAGCGGTCGTCAGACTGCCAAAAAGCACTACAGTATATAAATCCAGTTAATTTACCATTTTACATGTGAGGGTGTCACCTTAGGCTTTGGGGAAAAGAGTGATCGCCATTTTTCACCATTTTATAGATCAAATGACTAATTGATTCGTCGAGAAAATAATCAACAGATAAATCCATAATGAAAATAATCGGTAGTTGCAACCCTAGTCCTGTTCTCCAAACATCTGGTCAGCTGCTGAAACTATGATTATTTACCTTGATTATACCTTCATAGTTACTCCACATGATATCAGTCTATGGAATAAAACTCCTTGTGATTATTGTGGTATTGATGTCTAGTGTGTGTGTGTGTGTGTGTGTGTGTGTGTGTGTGTGTGTGTGTGTGTGTGTGTGTGTTCTCGTGTGTGTGTGTGTGTGTGTGTGTGTGTGTGTGTGTGTGTGTGTGTGTGTGTTCTCGTGTGTGTGTCTGTGTGTGTTCTCGTATGTGTGTGTGTGTGTGTGTGTGTGTTCTCGTGTGTGTGTGTGTGTGTGTGTGTGTGTGTGTGTGTTCTCGTATGTGTGTGTTTAGGAGGATTTCCGGGAGACGCTGGAGGAGGAAGGATCATTTCCACCGGCTGCTGTCTGAAGACTGACACCGCTCCCCGCTTCGATTGCTTGTTTCTCTCATGAGATCTGGCAACCCTGCTCCTCTCCCTCGGACTGTCGGTTCCAGACTGAATCCTAGATGCAGCTTGACTTGTACCGTCTTGAAGCCAGCAGCACACCCTCTGTCTCCCCTAATGACTTGAAAGGCTGTGTGGCACTTTTATACTGTTATACTGTTTATACTCGTAACTTTAAATTCTATTAATTTCGCTGTTCTTTTTTTGCAAATAGAATTGATGTACTGTAAATATTATGTTGTGAATAAATCATTATTTTTCAGGCAGACTGATTATTTGCTTTTGGCAGATATACATATTACTTACTGTATATAATGCATTTCAATACTATCTAATAATATTAATATTAGTCTTTATTCTTTATATATATTTTACATCCAGTCTGCTCCACAGTGAGAGCAGTGAGAATGATCTGAACAGTCTCCTCTGTCTTTCTCTCACTGTGCTTTGTTCAAATGAAAGTAAAATTATTCCCATCCAGCAACCCAGTTTGTCTCTCATTAATGTGCTAATCCATAAGATTCTAGATGGGTGTTTTTATTTTATTTAGTCTTTGTTGCTGACAGCTGAACAATGCTTTGTCGGAAGGTGTTGAAAGTATTGTCACGACACAGGTGAGGCTATTTTACAACCTGTGATCTCTGGATTACACGTATCTAGAGAGGTGATAATAGTGTATTTTTACTTCAGAAATGTGATATTCTATATACAGTCCATGTATTCTACGTATCAGTGGATTGCAGAAGCGCAACCTGCCAACATTTTATTCTGGGTTAGGCTGCCTTGTATCAAGTGAAATTTAGAGGCTGCTGTTAAACCTTTTCACACTGCCAGTAGATGGAGAAACACCTGTAACACCTGCTGTCAATCATAGAGGAGACCTTAGCTGTTCTTATCATGATGCACTCAGCAAGAGGTTTATGTAAAACCACATGCATCTCATCAACACCTGAAGGTCATTTATTTTCTTAGTCTTTGCACACACAGTCAGTTTTTTTCATCCAAAATTGACGCATGAAAAAAAAAAAAAAATACGACCTCATTTGTGTGGCCCAATCTCAATGTCCGCACTCACAGACTCACGGACTTTGAGGCGCGTGCCCGCGAGGTGTGCGATCATCATTGACACACCGAGTCCGACAATTACGTCCGTCCGTCATTTAAGTTTTCGGACGAGGTTCGATTTTCTGTGTTTTTCGCATCAGTCAATAGCTTTTTGCGAGCTGGGACCCGTCTGTGTTTTCAGATGACGGATTAAGAAAACGCATATGAAGAACAAGCGAACTGTGTGCAAAGACCTTTAATCTTAAAGTAGGTACTGAAATGCTAGTTAACATGCCTGACCGGAAGTTGGACACAAAGCTCTCCAGTATTAATTTGAATACGTTTTAAGGCCTAAACATGGTCGTCCGTCAGAGCCTCGCCCCGCCCTCCGAAATGTGGCGAAAACACAGCTCATAGTTCAGGGTTCAGTGGCTCGAAAGCGGACATGTTTGGAGAGAAGCTCGCGCTGTTAGAAAAAAAATCAGGCACAACGCGAGCGGCCGTTGGAGCTAGCGAATAACCACGCCCAACAAATTTACGTAATTTGACGCGCCCGCCCCTCGCTCCACCCCCGCGCCCTTCACGGCAGGGTGAGCATAATTCAGCCGCACGGGGAGGGGGCGCCGTCGGCTGACGGGGGCTGCTCGAAAATGTGACTTCACGGCGACGATACGTGCGTGACGTCAGCTGCAGGAGAGTTGTGATTGGCCGTTGCCTTGGCTCTTCGTCGTAAAGTCGCCTTTCAAGGCAGGATGTTAGATTATAACGAACTAGTTGTGTGGCTTAGCCTTCCCAAATGTTGAGGGTCGTTTTTTAGAATTTAATACATAGAATTGGGAATGTTACATTCAATTTCATTCAGACTGCCTGGCACACAATCTCCGCCATTTTCACACGGAGCTTCCACAGGAGGAGGGAGGGTGTAGTGGCGTCCGAGCATGTAGGGCTCGCTGGCGCCGCCAGACGGCGAGACGGCTCCAATTCGAGGCGGACGGACGACCATGTTTAGGCCAGGCCTATAAAACAGAGCAATTCGTGATTTTGTTACTGTAGTTTCTGCAGAGTAACGTCCATGTACCTTTATGTATTGCAAAGGGATCTGACGGATAGTGCAGTAACAGTCAGCAGCTATGATAGCGCAGCCAGGGGGGGAGGAAGTCCATATGGTCCATCCGGTCATGGGGCACAGGACATTACGTCATCACAGGATTAACGCGATTGGCTGCCTCAGATCTGTTCAAATCTGAGCCAGCCAATCACGTTGTCCTGCGTTGTTTGGGACGTGTATAAAAGGCGACCGCAGATGGGGGTGGGTGGGGGGAACCCCCAGAGAGAGAGGGGGGAGAGGAGGAGAGAGAGGGGGAGAGGAGAGAGGGGGAACCAGAGGAGAGGAGGGGAGAGGAGAGAGGGGGAACCAGAGGAGAGGAGGGGAGAGAGGAGAGCAGAGGGGGAGAGGAGAGGGGGAACCAGAGGAGAGAGAGGGGGGAGAGGGGGAACCAGAGGGGGGAGAGGAGGAGAGAGAGGGGGAACCAGAGGAGAGGGGAGAGAGGAGGAGAGAGAGGGGGGAACCAGAGAGGAGAGCAGAGGGGGAACCAGAGGAGAGGAGGGGAGAGAGGGGGAGAGGAGGAGAGAGGGGGAGAGGAGAGAGGGGGAACCAGAGGAGAGGAGGGGAGAGAGGAGAGCAGAGGGGGAGAGGAGAGGGGGAACCAGAGGAGAGAGAGGGGGGAGAGGGGGAACCAGAGGGGGGAGAGGAGGAGAGAGAGGGGGAACCAGAGGAGAGGGGAGAGAGGAGGAGAGAGAGGGGGGAACCAGAGAGGAGAGCAGAGGGGGAACCAGAGGAGAGGAGGGGAGAGAGGGGGAGAGGAGGAGAGAGGGGGAACCAGAGGAGAGGAGGGGAGAGAGGGGGAGAGGAGAGCAGAGGGGGAACCAGAGGAGAGAGAGGGGGGAGAGGAGGAGAGAGAGGGGGAGAGGAGAGAGGGGGAACCAGGGGAGAGAGGGGAGAGGAGAGAGGGGGAACCAGAGGAGAGGAGGGGAGAGAGGAGAGCAGAGGGGGAGAGGAGAGGGGGAACCAGAGGAGAGAGAGGGGGGAGAGGGGGAACCAGAGGAGAGAGAGGGGGAGAGGAGGAGAGAGAGGGGGAACCAGAGGAGAGGGGAGAGAGGAGGAGAGAGGGGGGGAACCAGAGAGGAGAGCAGAGGGGGAACCAGAGGAGAGGAGGGGAGAGAGGGGGAGAGGAGGAGAGAGAGGGGCAGAGGAGAGAGGGGGAACCAGAGGAGAGGAGGGGAGAGAGGGGGAGAGGAGAGCAGAGGGGGAACCAGAGGAGAGAGAGGGGCGAGAGGAGGAGAGAGAGGGGGAGAGGAGAGAGGGGGAACCAGGGGAGAGAAGGGGAGAGGAGGAGAGAAGAGAGGGGGAACCAGAGGAGAGGAGGGGAGAGAGGAGAGGAGAGCAGAGGGGGAGAGGAGAGGGGGAACCAGAGGAGGGGAGAGGAGAGGGGGAACCAGAGGAGAGGAGGGGAGAGGAGGAGAGCAGAGGGGGAGAGGAGAGGGAGAGAGGGGGAGAGGAGAGGGGGAACCCCTCCCTCCCACCCCCACAGTGCCCAGGGGCACTGTAGGAGTGGGCAATTCTTTCCACCATACTGATTTACATAAAGTAAGTGAAGGGCCATACATTTGACATCATACCTGCCAACACTTGCAGGAGTCTCCCTATTTTTAACCCTCTCTCCTGCTGTGATTGGTCATTTCTCATGTTAATGCCCCTATACACACACACATACATATATATATATAGCCTACCGGTGTGTGTCATATATATATATATATATATATATATATATATATATATATATATATATATATATATATATATATATATATATATATATATATATATATATATATATACAGTATATATATAAAGAAAGTCAAATAACATTAAAATAGGATGGCATGTAGGATTTTGTCTTTCAATATCCTCATTGCAGCCTCGCTTGGTGTTGTTGCTTCTCACAGGAATGTGTCCCTCTAACAGAGAGCCCAACATGAGCATGAGCGCCTGGCAAATGAGGAAACTGGAGCAACTCCTTAAACATCCGTTTTGTTAGCATTCCATTTGCAGAAAAGTTGAGCTGGGAAGTTCACTGTTCACTTCTCAGATTCACTCGCTAGCCATTGTTAGCAATAACAGTTGATAACAACCCAGATAGCAAAAGACGTTAATTCAACGTTGAATTTTGGTCAAATTGGTTATTTGTGGTTGAGGTTGAAAAATCTATGTTGACTCAATGTTAAATTACAGATACCATTTCAACGTTTGAAAAAATGTTGTTGAATCAACATTGTATAGATGCTGGTTTTTCAATGTTGAAATGTCAACATTAAAATGACATAGTTTCAATGTGTGGTGGGCTGATTGCTGTGGGCCCCCTCCCCCTTGCGAGGGTAGGCGGGGGCAGCTCGCGAGACCAGCTAGATCTCCCGGGACTTGAGTTAAAACTGTTTGGCGGGCAATGGGCAATGTCTGGCTCTCTGGCTCCCTGGAGGAAAGTGGAAATTCAGGAGACAAACTGGTAAGTCCTTATGAGATTATAATGTATTATCCCCTTGTGATACCATCATCTGGCTGTCATCGTTTGACTAAATGTTAACTTTGTGAATTATTGCCGTGGCAACTGAGGTTGTAGCTGCTGTCGACTAACGTTAGCAGCTAGCATGCTATGTGCCTCATAAAGGCTGATGCTAGCTAACGCTAACATTAGCCAGACAAACGGGTACATCCTTATGATATTATAATTTATTATCCCCTTGAGATACCATCATCTGGCTGTAATCGTTTGACTAAATGTTAACTTTGTGAATTATTGCCGTGGCAACTGAGGTTGTAGCTGCTGTCGACTAACGTTAGCAGCTAGCATGCTATGTGCCCCATAAAGGCTGATGCTAGCTAACGCTAACATTAGCCAGACAAACGGGTAAATCGTTATGATATTATAATTTATTATCCCCTTGAGATACCATCATCTGGCTGTCATCGTTTGACTAAATGTTAACTTCGTGAATTATTGCCGTGGCAACTTAGTCCGGAGGTTGTAGCTTGTTAACATTATTAGCTGGTATGCTGACTCTTGAGGCACACACGTAGCTTGTGGGCCTGTAGGGGGGTGCGTGCTGCGGTGCTGCGAGCCCGACTCCGCTGCACCTCGGGGTGGGTGCAGCGGAGTCGAGCCCCGGGCCGCCGGCCGTCTGGAGCTCATGTGGCGATTAGTCCGGACCAATTCCGCAGTGGAGAACGGACCGTTTATTTCAGTACTGCAGCGAACATAATGTACAGCTTCACTGTCACGCATGAAACTCTTCCTCTGATAACTGAAGTAACTTTCAGTTCTCTCTAGTCTTAGCGTTTCGCTAGGCTAAACACACACACACACCACTGACTGCGTGTCACGTCATCACGTCGCCCCTCTCTCTCTCACACACACACACACACACACACACACACACACCTCACTGACTACGTGTCCACGTCATCACGTCGCTCCTGTAGGCTTATGTCTGACCCAAAACATTGACAGCATATCGCCCAGCCCTAATCCAACCATGAGCAATTAGGCTCTATCAATGCAATATGCTCTTGCACAACAATCCACAATAATATATACCAAATAATATAGACCAAATAAAGAAAAAACATTGCGTGGATGCATAACTGGGACGTATCCTCAGTAGACGCAGGCAGGATTTTGTCAATGTAGTCATATTTGCATTGCACCTGAAGGCTGATATATTTTTAATGTTAGTTTATGCATTATTTTTGATTCTGATTTGTTTTTCTCCATTTTCAGGGTTGTGATACAAGGAGTTGAGAGGATTCGCTGCAATACACAAGGCCAAGTAATAATTCCAATTATAGTAGCACCACCTCTCTTTACTTAAGATTACATTACATTACGTCATTTGGCAGACGCTTTTATCCAAAGCGACTTACAATAACACACTTTTTGTCAGCAATAGAACAACCAACTATAGAGCACAGTCTATGACAACTACAGATTCTTAAGGAACGAGTTTAGTTTAGGATTTTTTTTTATTTTTTTTTAATAGAAAGAGAAAGAAGTTAGATCTTCTATAAGAAGATGACTTCTTATTGGGCTAAGAGACGTAGAGTCAGCAGAATTGTAAGGGGCATCGAGAAAGATATCATTGAGGAATATGAGGAAACTCTTTATAATCAAAGGGAAAATTTACACCACTGTGTGAATAGGGAACCACCCTTCAGAATATCACACGTTTCCCAACCAGCTTCCCATGTACAAATGGAAAGTGATGATACGGATGGTAGTGTAGCTGGAAATGATGAAGTTGAATCAGATCATGTACAAATGGAAAATGATCATACAGATCGTAGTGTAGCTGGGAATGATGAAGTTAAATCAGATTCTGACTCTGACCCCGATGATGAACATCGGCCTGTTGTTAGCAATAACAGTTGATAACAAGGCATTTCGTGGCATTTTGCGCATACAAACACTGCAGCAACATGTCCACACAGATAGAAGTAGGCCGTGCTGTGTGTACAGCTGATTTAATGAGACACAAACAAGACAGAAGTGCTAAATAGCATTTATACGATTATAACTACTGTTGTTGCGCAGATGAGCCATCTTGGATTTTTGAGGTCGGGGCTGCGAGGCTCCTACGAGTTTGGAATGGGAAATACCAGCTGGTTTAATGAGACAGTAACAGAGCCAACGTTTCAGGGTTGATCTAACAGCACACTGGTTTGACTGGAGTTAGAAGTTCTACACACACAGGCAAACCGTGTGACCTGACCAATCAATGAGTTACATTGGATCGGGTTGAATCGAATGGAAAATCACACTAAAGATGTCAACATATTTAAAATGTTCTATATTGTCACACATTAATCAACCTGCCACACATTAGAAAATACACATTGGAGAGAACATCATAGCCAGAAATACAATATAATACATTGAAGAAGTTGAAAAATAGTATAAAAGTAGCAAAGAATAGTATCTGCACGTCCCGATCACCTTTTTTTGCCTCCGAGTCATATGATTTTGAGTATCTGCCGATACCGAGTCCCGATCCGATATTTCTGCAATGCATTGCAGAAATAGTTGGGACAACAAGTTGGGACAACTTGGATGCTTTTTCCCCCCTTTCTTCTAAGTGTTTAAGTGTTTTTATTTTAACCAACCAATATGACATCTTTGTACGGCTCTTTTATCACAACCACAACTCAGTTAGTGCAGCATTGGTTTTAAACCAAGTAAACAAAATAAAATATCTTTACAGCTTATGGTAAAGGGGGTACTTTGATTCAGAAATCAGGGAAAGGGGGTACTGAAGCCAGAAATGTTTGGGACCCACTGACTTCTCTGGCTATCTCTGGGCTGGTATTAATTTGCATGCGGCGTTTCACTGGCTGTCTGCTATTGTTTCGAGTTTCGGCCAATGAGCCACATCAATAGAATTAAGCATGCTTGCTAGATGGGGGCGGGGTGCAGCTCTGTTTACAAGTGAGACAACATGGAGAGTCACTGAGGACAGTCTGCGTGGATTAAAATGATTGAAACTTTATCTGTGAGACGAGTGCAGTCCGGCCACTTCATCTGACAACATGGAGGAACGACAGATTTTATTCACAAGACAGACGGAATGCAGACAACAAAAAGACATGTTCATTATGGCAACTTTACTGATGCAGGCAGGCAGTGCAGAACACTTCTGGCTTTTCTTCCTAGTCCGACTCCTAGGTGAGTTTAATCATGATCCCTAACTAACGTTACGTCTTGTTTCTGTTTTAGCCACTGTGCGACCATCTAGTTATTATGGTTGGACATGTGTTTTTGTATGTTTTATCGCGTTCTGATGTGTCGCTAGTCGAACACTAAACAAAGAGTATGGAAGGAAAGAAGCGACAATTGACAATAGAACCGTGGCCATTTTGGCGCCGCAGACAACAGGACAATAGCACAGAGGTTTGTTGCGCCCCAAAATGGCCGATCTCTTGTGCGCTGTTGCAATAGATTAGTTGTCGCTTCTTATCAATGCTCACTACTAAAGTTAAAACTGCGTGTGTTGCTGCGCAAGAGGGCTCGTGTTTACGATGAATATGACAAATTGCAATGATAAAATAAATGACAGATTGTTTATTTGGATGACTGAAATGTGAGAATTGCCATATTTGTTTTGTGACGTTGTTATCATTGTTTTTATACATAAAAATCCGATCTCTTCCCCCCGAATCCGGATCAGTTGAAAATCACGTGATCGGCCCCGATTTCCGATCACGTGATCGGATCGGGACAACCCTAATCTGCAGTAAACACCAATATGTTGATTTTGCAGGTTTAAGCTATTTAAAATGACACCCCCCCCCCCCCCCCCTGATATATGGGGTTATTTTTGCTACTTTGCTACTATTTTTCAACTGTAAATGTATTATATTGTATTTCTGGTTATGATGTTCTCCAATGTGTATTTTCTAATGTGGGGTTCATACCATGACCTGTAGGTGTGACAATATGGAATGATATTTTAAATGTTGATCTTATTGTGATTTTCCATTCAACCCAATCCGATGTGACTCCCTGAATGGTCAGGTCACACTAGGCACGTTTACATGGAGCCTATCAGATTGTAATAGGTTTAAAAGCCCAAACGGATTAAAAATGCTCCATAAACACCTCAATCAGATTAAACAGGGTAGTTTAAACCTTTTCATGAACTGATCATAAGATTGGATTATCATTATGTGTTTGGACCATCGACCTACCGTAAATTCCGGACTATAAGACGCACCGGTCTATAAGCCGCGGGACCAAAATTGACTATTTTTTTCTTCTATAAGCCGCACCGGTCTATAAGCCGCGGGTGTTTTGATGTTTAATTACCATATGAAAGGGTTCGTGCACAGAGAGGAATGTCGGAAAAGAGATGGCTGATTGGGGAAGCTCCCATTTATTAACATTTCAACAAAACAAAACAAAAGTCAGGTCACTAATCCCCAGACAAAATCACACAACAATAGGCTATATGTGCAGCAAACCTGTAACCAGAGAAGTCAAGTCACTAATCCTCGTCTTCCTCTTCTTCCTGCGTACTGAAACCACCAAAGTCCTCATCTTCAGTGTCGGAAACGAACAGGTTCAGGGTGGCTTCGTCAACCACTCTCCTCTCTCCTTCATTGTCACTCAAAACCAACGAACTCCTCTTCGTCACTGTCGGCATCGAACAGCCTCTGAAGCCTCTGACGGCCCTCAGCGCCAGCTGTGGCGGCATCATCCTCTTCATCCCGCAGCAGTCCAGCGTTTTGGAACCCGTTGGTGATTGTGGATGTTTTCACACTCCTATAATATTCCGTGCTGAGACAGTTCCTCCTGCTGCACCGTCCAACGCCTCACCATTGACTCATCGATGCCCAGGTTACGCGCGGCTGCTCTTTCCCTCTTTTAATGCGAGATTGACTGCTTTCAACTTGAAAGCTGTCGTGTGAATTTCTGCGTACCTTCCCCATGGTAAGTGAGAGTGTTGCTTCTACTGCTCGTTCTCATGCTGTCGAGAACGAGCAAAGCTTTTTTTTTGGTGAAAGAATCCTCCAGGGCGCTTCTTGTTAACAGTCCGAGTGAGTGGCAGGTCGAACGTCAAAGGCACTTCATCCATATTTATGATCTGCTCCGGTTCGATGGAATATTCCTTGATCTTCCTTTGTGTGAATTCGCCGAAGTTTGTGATTTTCTCCTGGTAGTCGGGGGAGGGAGTTGATGGCCGAGTGGCCGTTTGCTTACCGTAATTACCATATGTAAGTGGTCACGCACAGAGGGGATTGTCGGGAAAGAGATGGCTGTTTGAAGAAGCTCCCATTTACCGTATTACCGTAACATTTCAACAAAACAACATAACACAACACCACCGTTGTTTATTTTTACAGTGCACACAGTGTCCGCGGTGTGGTGAAAAGAGGGCAAGAGAGGAAATTAAAACAGAAGTGGATTTATAGTTAGAAAGAGTGCTAAAAAAGAGATTTTATTTGTATTTTTTTTTTTTTTTCTGAAAAAATCCATAGATAAGACGCACCGTTATATAAGCCGCAGGGGCCAAAAAACGGGAAAAAAGCCGCGGCTTATAGTCCGGAATTTACGGTATATAAGATGGACGCCATTTCACCTCCCGTTTAGTGAAGCCGCTGCATGTTAGATCGCCGCCCTGACGGCTGAATCCAGTATTAGGTCACAAGGCCCGCCTCCCCACGTTAGTGGATGGGAAAATCACAACCGAAATAATCACAGTATGCATCAGATAATTTTTTTCCAAAGGTGGTTTGTATCATTTTAGATAGTCATTATCATGCTAATGCCTGTGCAAGTGGTCATTTTTCTGATCAGTTTGTTTTTAAGTAGTTATTTGACATATAAAAAGGGATAAAAATGGATGATTGACAGCTGTGGCAGCCAGTCTCAAGCCGTCATTGGCTGGACAGGCTCTGCACATCATAGAACACACACGGCTTCATGTTATCTAACGCTCCCGGGAAGTCAGGTGGCTCATGTTGGCTGTGCTGGCTACCAGACATCAATGGACCCCAATAAAAAGAACATTGTTTTGAGGAATGAAAACAAATGATTTGTGCGCGAGGAATTAACGTTGGTTGGGGACTGAAGTAAGTTCAGAAAATATGTGTTTTATGAGTTACTCCAGCTACGTTATAAGTAGGCTACACAATGGTTTTAACTCATTCACCGCCAATTAGGGATGCAACGATTATTTTTTTTGATCCACGATTATAGTCTGAGAAAAAACCACGATTATCACGGTTTCACGATTATTGTTATGGACGTATAAAAATCACATGAGCATTCTCTAAATATAGGTTTTATTGTATTTCCCCCACAATCTTAACAGTTGCTGCCTTCCGGAATACTAATGCATGATATGGATTTTTACAGCCGATAGTATAGGCCTACGCTAACCGATAAATATTCTCCTGGCCAATAACCGATACGATAAACATACTATGTTACTTTTTTCACATTTTTGTATTTAAAAAAATAAGTTCTTAACCTGTATTTTATGCACACCTGGGATTAAAAAAAGAAGAAAGGGCAGATGTAGTGAGCAAAGATGGATGATTTAATATTCCATGGCTCTGACCTAATCAAATCTAACTGACATCACTATTGTGAACATAAAACAAACAACATTTCTGATATAGAATATGATTGTATTACTCAATAGTCAATACAAAAAATATTTTATTATTACTTTATAGAAGCGAAAGCCTATAGCTGCTTAGTCTGCAGAAAAAACACAAAAGGCATAGTAACTTAGACTCTTATTGGCATGTTACTGGCAACTAAATGTGCCGTCTGAAATGAATTTTGCATTGGGGTCAGTTCTATTGAAGTGATGATGGGGCAGGCATGGAAAGCCTCACTATAAGCCATCATGTGTCGTTTCACTTTTTACTGGAAAATGCTCCCTCTGGATTAAAGAAAGGACACTCTGTGGTGTTGACTGGTGTTTGTTATGTAAATGTGCGCATTTGTTTTCCTTGTCTCAGTCAGATCATGACTGCCAAGCAGCTAGCTACGTTAGCTTCACGTTATTAGGCCTACATGTAACGTTAGCGGGTTGCTTTTGGAGTTAACACAAACCCTTGATGTTTCTTTTCATGTAAAGCATGAGGTTCTCTATGGTTTAGGCCAGCGCTGGGAGCATGAAGTGCTTTAAATGCGGGGATGTTTGGTCACAACGAGCTTGAGGAACTATGTACGCTAGGCCATGGCCAGCTAGCTAACATTAGCCACAACAGCTAACGTTAACGTCAATGACTGTATGTTAACGCTAAACAAATCCGCTGCCTCTTCCCCACGTTTGGTTTAACGTAACACCAGCTCAGACTTTCCCCTAATCTCAGAAACCTTGCGGGACATGTATTGCAACATTTATGTTGGGCTGGCATCCATGGCTAGGTTACAGACTAGCTACTACTGGGAGACATGGCAGCTGCCTGTGTTTGGTGCCTCCGCTAAATAGTCCGTGCGGAAACGAAGCGAGAGACAGGTTCCTCTCCTTCCAGCGCCGTCTGCGCCGCATGGGAGTTTAAACTGACGGACTGTTGTGAAACAAAACACTCAGTGTAGCGGAGCCTCTGCGGTTATATAACCGTGACGTTTTAAATCGTGGTTAATAGTCAAACCGGTTAACCCCTGCATCCCTACCGCCAATGACGTCTTTGACGTGTTATCAGAAATAGCCCTCCCCGCCAATGACGTGTTTGACGTGTTTTTGTTTTTATTACTGCAGGGCGTAGTTTAAACACTTCCCCAGCCTGTCACATGGTATCAGGTCCCTAGCATCTAAGACAACACGTGAACAAACACATACCGCAGCTGTTGTTTTGAAATTGAGCAAGAGGAAAAGCAGAAAACGGGTAACGCTTCCTTGTGCAGACAGGAGAAACGCCATTGAAACGCGCCTCGGCGCGCTGCACGAGCTGGAGTCGCCTTCCTCTGTGCCAGCCGGGAGAAAGTAATCAAGAGATGTGTTTGATCATCGGAGGAATGAGGAAATGATCGATCAGTTTGCGAGGGCGGTGAGGACGTGTTGAATAGCCGAGGGGAAAACGGGAACGATCAGATAGCAGGGAGGATATGACAGGGAGACATGGACGAGGATGGGTGCAAAATAAACACAACAGCAAGGCACAAGGCATAAGCGGCAGTCACAGCAGCCCGCTGTCCTTTCTCAAGAGCTATTCAGTTCATGAAATCGCTGGGCTGCGTGCCCTCCAGTGTTGCTCCTGGCCAATCCCAGCGCCACAGGGCGTGGTTATTGCTTATCCTATGTGGGGTTAGAAATCTAAAAGGGGGATCGGGGATCGTGTGTGTGTGTGTGTGTGTGTCTGTCTGTCTGTCTGTCGGTGTGTCTGTCTGTCTGTCTGCACACTCACACAGAGTAAACTGTATTGTTGAATGTAAAAAAAAAGCACTTCATGTGTATATATATATATATATATTTTTTTTTTTTTGTCATTTGTGTCCTAACGAATCATATTTACATGTCTGATGTCAATACAGTTCAAAATAAAAGAATTGAGAGTGAGTTCTGCCTGAGATTGTGCCCTTTTACAAAAATTGCCTTTTCTCCTGTTTATTTTCTCAGGGAGAACTTTTGGGGGAAAACAGGGTGTATATAAATGGCTATAAGTAGAGTACAGAACATGCTAAAAGCTCACTTTTTTTTCCCTGGTGAACCCAGAGACGTACATCTTCATTTTGAGGTATTGCAAATCACTCTGGTGCTAATAGATAATTTACTGTGGGTCTTGAAAGATGACCAACAATTATGAAAATCTTTGGCCTGTGCTAAATATTGGCAGTCCTAAACTGGCGGTGAATGAGTTAACATGCAGGCTAGCATTAGCTGCTTGCGCTAGTCGGCTGTTTTTCATATTACTATAACTTAACAACCGATAACGATAGCTGGAATAACACAATAATAGACACATATTTTCAGAACTGACCAGGTTGTCCAACTGACAGGAAATGTGTTTTATAACGTTAACTCCCGTCCCGGGTATAAGATGAGATGAGGCCTAGTAGTACACAACCACCATTAGCTCATCGCTAATGGGTTAGCATGACATACAAACAGACGTTTTATTTTTTGTAGGCTATTAAAGCAACAAACATTTTTATATGCATATCTGGGGGAAATGCTTGGTCTGTGGGGATGTTCGTTCTTCACAAGCTCCTCTCTTAGTAACGATATACCAGGCAATAGACCAGGCAGCCTGGCTCACGCACTCACTGGGCTAACTAGCCTTGTACCAAGACGCTGATTACATTACACTGCATTACATTGCAGTGTAATGTAATCAGCGTCTTGGTACAAGGCTATGGGCTAACGTTAGGTTGGGCTGCCCACACACTGTACCGGGGCGGTACAACAACGTAGCCTCACGGTTAGATATGTTAAACCAACATTTGCGCCAAAAGAAATGTAATCATAAAATTAATCAAAATGCCACGGAAACATTAGGCTAGCTTAGTCAACACAGCAATCCCCCCAGTGAGGCTGAAGGTGAGTGAGTGGCCTGCCTCCACTTCCGGCCCGGGCTGAGAGCGCTGAGAGCACTCAGCAGCCTGGAGGTCTAAAATCTCCGACAACCAAAATCAGATTTTCGTACAGGCGTCATTTTGATAAACTGATCTCATAGTGGGACTCTTCCTGGTTACTTTTGGCGAGACAAAAAATATTACAACTTAAAGCCCCAATCAGTAAGTTTTCCACTGCGCCCTCTGCATGCATTAGTATCGATAACGATATCGCCGTTCAAAGTCAACAAAACACAGCGCCAGAAGCTCTATGTACATGTTGTGACATCGGGTACTCACCACGTGATGAAATAATAATCCATAGTTCCGTGAAACATCATTTTCGTAGCAAATCCGAATCGAGTTACTTCCTCGTTTTCATGAACACAGCGCTTCCGCTGTACAGCGCATGCGCGCATGGTTTTCTTTTTTCTTTTTTCTTGCTACGGGACGTGACAGACAAACTGCTTAGTCCCAGTGCTGGCCAATGGAGGGCGGTGTGGGATAAATAAAGACGAGGGTCTCCCTATTAAAAGTCAATCTACCATGTCCTGTCACTAAAAAGCAGTTATATTACAGTAAAAAATGTCAAAAATCTTACTGATTGGGGCTTTAAAGTGTAATATTTACAGAGCTAAACTGTATATAAATACACAACGCACTGTGCGCATTCTAGAAACAGCAGCTCTACATAAGAAAGTTCAGAGGGGCGTGGAGCTCTCACAGGTTCTCAATCAAGGGCGCTACTGCGCAGACTCTGGTTCAGTGATCTGGCTGGATTTTGGCTTCAAAAGAACATACAGGGAGGAGATAGGGACACTCCCTCCATTCATATTATATCTCAATGGTTTGGACATAGATAATCTCCCGGAGCTAGCTCATGAAGTTTATAGTGCATGTAAGGCTAGAATTGACTGGGCTAAGCTATCCAGGGCTGATGTGTTATCTTACTATGGGAAAACTGATGACCTTCTGAGTAATGTATATTTACCCTTAGGTGCTGTTATGTGTGCTGATGTCAATTGTAAAAATGAGTCACACCGTAAAGACCTCTGTGCCATGTATGACTGTATTGTGGGAGCTGTGTATGAGGCCAGTAGGCCTTACAATACCAAGCCTAAGGCACACAACATCAAGCCTGGCTGGAATAAGCATGTTGCTGCACTTCATACAGAGGCTAAGGAGGCCTATTCACCTTATTCACCACGCCCACTTTTTCTCTCTTCCGCGTTCAACACAAACGTATTTGTTCTTCCGGTTCAGCGCTAGTTGCCTACTGTGGCTAATATCAGCTGCTACTTAGTTATGTTATATGGCAGTAAAATGCCACTGAATGACCAAATTGATATAACTTTTAACCATTTCGAGTAACACTGTTTCCATACGGATCACCAGCGTTAGGTTGTTGTTTTATAACGTGGCTATTCATAACGTTTTCTATCTCGGATGCGTTATTTCGAATCGCACATAGGTTACGCCTCGTGCAAACTATGTGCGTTTCAGGACGCAACAGCCTCGACTCCACTAACGTCATCTTTAGAGCACAATATTCCTGGAATGCAAGTTTAACTAAACGGTTACATATCCTCTGCATTCTACATAAAATTAAGATATTACGGGTTGTTTTATTTTGTATGTTACATACGTATTGGCCAAGATATGTTACTTTATGGGGGAGTAATTCTGCCAGTTTAGATGCGGAGTGTGCGCAGCCATCTTGCCTGCAGAGTTTTTGGCAAGTCAAAACGGAAATACTATTACAAAATGACGTAATGCGGAAGCGTCCATGTGTGGGCAAAGAATAAGGTGAATAGGGCCTGGGTCTTGGAGGGTAGGCCTAGGCAGGGTCCTGTCTTGGATCACAAAAAAAGCACAAATGCTAAGTTCAAATATGCAGTCCGCTATGTAGGTAAGAATGAACAAGCAATGAGAGCTGACTCTATGGCTGAGAAGTTGCTTGGTAACAATGTCACTGGCTTTTGGAAGGAGGTGAGAGCCCTGAACAGGAGCAATACATTGTTGCCATGCACCATAGAGGGGGTCTCTGGTACAGACAACATAGCTGAGTTGTGGAGGCAACACTACTCTGACCTTTTTAATTGTGTGACAAGCGATCCCTTTAAAACACTAGAAGGGCCGTCAAAGGGGTCACGTGACCCCTGTGAGTTAAAATAAAATATATCTTTGCACTCGATCGAGTTCCAAATCCCTACTTTCTTGACTTTTCCTAAATATGTCTGTTGTACGACCCTGTGTTCATACATTTTCAAAATCAGACCGATATCATGCGCTATCTACGCTTTGATGACAAGAGCACAAGGGCTGCCGGCCTTGTGGAGGACAAATTTTAGCCTAGGTAAACCCAGCCCCCACGTGACCTGCTCTCTCAGTTCCCAGTCACTAGCGTCTAGACTCCGGGCCATTCAAATCGATTTCTGGGGCGATTGAAAGACCCACGCAGACCCGCAGCCAATGAGTGACGGCATGACTGCCAACATCAGTCCTGCCGTGATTGGCCAATCAGAGAGTGCGTCTTTGTCAATGACGTGTAACAGCTGCAGCGGCTTAGCACTACCTAGCCGTTAGCATTTGGCCTCTCTAAAGCATAGCTCCCGAGCTAGCTACTAGCTATATGGCTAGCTATATGGCTATGCAACTACGTTGAGGAAATTCAAGTGAAAAACAGCTGTTAATAAAAATGTTTTTTGTTTGATACTCTATTCTGTTGTATTGTCATGTGAGAATGAAAACAGCTATAGTAATAGTACTTCAAAACAGTGGTTCTCAAAATGTTTCCACATAAGGATCCTTAAACTGAATAATGTGATGCTAGGTCTTTTGATAAAAATAACACCTATATCGAAATCGGATTTTAGCGGATCATACAAGCCGGGGCTTCAGAGCTGATCACTTGGACACATTTTACGGCGAAATTATCTGATAAACTTGTCTGTGCAGCTCTGTGGTGATCAGGTAATGTCTTCATAGCATTGTGATTATGATTTAATGCATTATGGAAGATAAACGCTGATTTAACATAATTAAAATAATTCCCTACCAAACATGTAAACTGACGCTTCTGGGCAGTAGACCATTTGGGCATGGTCTCATGTGTATGGTTTATTTAGCCTACTCAATCTCTCCTGAGATTATAACGTTAACCTGTTAGGACGCTGTGAGCTTGTGTATATAAGTCCAGAGAACTTGATGCAAACAAAGTGACAAAATATCCTGGCATCGGGTACACGAAAATTAACGTTATTAAATGCTGTAACGTTAACTGTAATTCTCATGTGTATTTTAGCCTACTCAATCTCTCAGCCCATTTTGATGCTGAACCAAATGACCAGTCCGGCTGCAATGATTGATTTGTGAGGCAGCATATGCCAATGGAAGGCTGGGTAGCATTAGCTAACGTCATCCAGGCTACAGTAACATTAGGCTATTATAGTTATGAAACGCTGATTCAAACGTTACAATAATAAGACACAATAGGAGCCAGTTACCCTACTGTAGCTAGAGAGTAATTTCAGACCACCAGATATCACCATATTTATGTTATTAAATGCTGTAACGTTAACGGTAATTCTCATGTGTATGGTTTATTTATAAGCATTCATTGATTGAAGCAGAGTGCTGGTCGGTTAAGTTTCTCTATAGTCATGTCCTCTGCTCCAATCTTCGGTTGGTAGTTTCTTCTGTCTCTCGTCCAGCAGCTGCAGATGTCATCATTATCCACGTTATTGATGATTATTTATAAAAAAATCTCATTGTGTAAATATTTTGTGAACGCACCAATAGTTAGAGAAGGAAACCTCTCTGCATTTTATTTTGTTTTTTAATAAAAGTAGGCTACTTGTGATATCTCACGTGGCTTTGATTCATCATTGCAAATTCAGCCCAATTTGTAGAAAATGCAGATGTGAACAGCTAGGTTTAATGACAAATATGGAATATCACCCAAGGAAATACCACGGTTTAATGCCAACAGATAAACCATACAGATTTGTTGTAATTGTCAACACAAATAAGGGAGCAGACATGGTTTTCAAGTATAACACAATGTACAACTTTTATTCAAAGACAGGATTGAAAAATATAGGTCACTTGTATTCACTTCAGACAAGACACTACGTTAAAGTCTGAAATTTACCTAGATTTGCTATAAGAATTGACATTTCAGCTTGTCACCTGATGTCATTATTAATGGACAGTACAGTAGTAAAGATTTTGAATTTTTTGATTAATCAATCCAAGTCAGAAACAACATGTGCTGTGAGCCTTTTAGAATTCAAAAACCTTAACAATTAACTAGCCTGCACTAACTACTGCACAGTAACGTGTACAAATATTTAATGCAACAGTCTCGTTCTGGAGCGAACCCCTCAGCTGAATTCACGTTGGAATATGATATTAAGGCTTGATAGATTTGATTGTACTCATACAGCAGTGTGGAGCTTAACATCTAGCTAGGTTGCATCTGGAATATGATCTGGATTATGTATAATATACATTATAACACTACGCTCACTATGTCATGACATTCACGTTAACGCTATAGCCTCCAAAAATCTACTGTAGCTAGCTAGCGTTAAATAGGTTTATCTGTAACCACGCTGAAATGTGAGGGCATTAACGTTAATATTTCAATTAGGTCAAACACACCTTACCGTTATGACTGCGGCCGTTTTTGATTAACATTAGCGTTAAGTCCATGAACAAATCTAGCATTTCGGTATATTCAGTGTGTGTGTGTGAAAAGGATGTTAGCATGCTAGCATTATTAGCACAGAATGTATACAGTCCATGGTACAACGTTAGGCCTTCAAGTCCTGAGGCGAACAGCGCCGGAGGATCCAGCATAACAAGCACGCCTGTTTCCTCATCAGGTTGGCAGCAGCTGACCAGTTGCCCTTCTCCACAATACCTGCGGCTGATGTGGGGCATGGCACTCTGGTCTGTTTGGATTGGAAGGGTATTGAATTAATACCTGAAAGAATAAACAGAGGACGTCAGTACAGTAGACACATGTAACAGTATAGATCCCCGTTAACATTTTACGGCGAAATTATCTGATAAACTGGCTGCGCATAACATTACTTATTTGCGGGAGTGCACGGGGGAAGTGTAGATTAACACTTTGAGTGCCACGGCCCTTGGGCAAAAGGTGCTGTACTGTGCCACATAGGCCGCAATGCATTTTAAAACAGTCATATAATTTCTTTAATAATTACTATGTAAACACTGAACACGCACAAATAACGATGAGACTCTCTTCTATCACCTGCAAAAAAAAGTTTATTGATCCCATTTTCCGTTCTTTAGTTATGAGCCGGAGAAGATAGCTTGATTAGACCAAAAACAGCCATTTTTTTCTAGAAACCTGAGATATTCAGCCTTTTGTGAAAGGAAGCATTTCAAGCACATCATTGACTCATTGCTAATATTTTCTGATGTAATGACACCTCAAAAATAATTTCCTTCAATAAAAGAGTGAAAACAAAGGAATTTTGTTTGGCCAAATAATACTTTTTAGCTGCAACCAGCAGCGCTGGCCCCTGCGTGCGCAGACCCTACACCTTCATGCTGGTCTTGATTTACTGCTGGTGGGCATCAGATAGCCTATTCTAGCTTGTTTGCTCTCTGTGCATCGAGCCTGCTGCAGTGCCTGGGTCTGTTGTATGCTGTAGTGTCCTGCGTGCCCCACCTCCCCCCCTCCTCCTCCCCCCCCCCCCCCCCCCCCCCCCCCGTTGTGGGAGGAGTGTCTCTCTGCTCTGCTGTGAGTGCGTTTGCTCTGCGTGTGCTCAGCACTGAAAAGTCCGCTACATCCAGCTTTTTTACAGCCGCGTTCCAGTTGAGAATAATAACAACTCCACGGCTGATAATGCGAATGGGCTGTTGCAGCGGACACGGAGGTGCTCAATTGTGACAGCAGATTGGCTGCTGCAGGGGCACAGCTAACGTTATGCTTCAATGAAGCAGCTGCATACGGACGGATGCGATGCGATTTCCTTTTCCCCAACGACTTCTTCTGTGTGTTTAACTCCACTTTCTCTCATCTGGAGTGCGCTGTCGCCACCTAAGGGTTCTGTAAAATAGGTTAGACACATTCAATATCTCTCATATTGTAAGAGGCGATGTAAGAGGCATAGATCGACACCACCCCCCCGTCAAAAAAACAATTTCGAGTTATTGACGCCATTTGGCGTCGCTGGCAGCCTACGGTAAATTTCTAATGACGCCATATGGCGTCGCTGGCACTCGATGTGTTAATCGTGCAGCACTAGTACATTAGGTTACAAGTACATACCTCAGTCAGACTCTGGCAAATCCAAATGACTAATAATATAAAACATATTAGTTACTGTATGTTACACGTGGCTAACGTTAGCTAGCTTCTGACATGTTTTTCTAGAATTCATTAGATCGTTAAATGCTCCCATAATCTAGCTAACGTTACCTCGCTAACCCACTACAGCCGATGAGGAAAAGTCGGGTCTGAGCGGACGGGCAGCGACCATACAAAGGACAGCTTGTACAAGCTGGGGCTTCTCCTCACCTGGACACATTTTACGGCGAAATTATCTGATAAACTGGCTGCGCATAACATTACTTATTCGCGGGAGTGCACGGGGGAAGTGTAGATTAATCGTGCAGCACTAGTACATTAGGTTACAAGTACATACCTCAGTCAGACTCTGGCAAATCCGACATGATTTGCTATCCTGTTGGTGTAGTTTCACACCAACCCTCTCCAGGCGTAGAAATACCCCCTTCTCGAGTGGTTTGCAGCTGCCCAACTTGCCTTTAGAACGAAGGTTTCTCTTACACAACCTGCAAAAATCGTTCACATTGCTAGTAGCCATCGCGCTCCGGTTGTGGTTGCTAGCAGTAGCCTAGTGAGTTAGCTCGGTGAGTTAGCTAGGTGGAGTTAGCTCGAGCGCTAACAGCAAAGGTCGCAGAGTGATGACGCCATCTGTTGCACTGCGCATGTGCTCTGTGCACCAAGCTGATTGGATGACGGTTGACTGGTGGAGTGGTCTATCGAGGGGGGCCCAACACTCCCTAGAAATCGGTTTGAATGGCTCGATCTCCAGACTATAGTGACTGAGAACAGGTCTGAGAGCAGGTCACGTGGGGGATGGGTTTACCCAGGCTAGACAAATTTGCCATGATAGCAGAGACACCTCCCCTCTCCCCGGCCAGTACATTTAGCATTTGAATAGAATTCATTTCGCATTTGAATAGAATTGACAGGGAGACTCCACACAAGAGGTGCAAATGCACAGCCTCTCATTCAAATGACTAGGGGTCAGTCGACCCCTCTTCTGGCCCTTGTGGTAGGTAAAAATGTCCCGGCTTTGCTAGTGTTAAGGTGGGAAACATTGCCCATGACGAGGCAGTGTCTATTAAAACTGTTGAGGTCTATCAAGCTATTGCACAGTTGGCTGACAATAAAGCAAGTGGCTTAGATGACATCACTGCAGAGCACCTTAACTCATTCTCTGCCAAAGACGTACTCGGACGTACTTTTTACAATGGCGTTCTGTGCCAAAGACGTACTCGGACGTACTTTCATGTTTTGCTTGTTTACATTAGATCAGACCCTTTCCCAGCCTGTGACATTGTTTCAAGTCAAACTGATAAAAGGAACCCGCTAAATCACGTTTAGTATTTATAGTATAGTCACCCATTTAGCTCATTGAGTGCCAATGACAGCCTGAAAAAGCCCCGTGATCAAAGAGAAAACCGCTCATGCTGCAGCCCAGAGCCATGTAGATTGTTCTGGCTGCAACTGCCGGTGCCTGCGAACACAGTCAATCCGCGCACACAACTGAGCCCTTCTGCCTCTGTCTGTCTGTCAGCATAGTTTCTCCACACGATTAGCCACTAGAAAAGCAGCAGCCGACACTGAAAAGCCAAACCTTTCCCTGCAGTCCGCGTGTGGCTTTTCCATGTTGCGCTGCCTGGGAGGCGGCGCACAAACAGCACTCCGAAAATAGATGCTGGGTGCGTGAGGCTGTGTGTTACTAGTGTGGGGAGGAGTTTTCAGCTGAGGGGGGGAGAGGGGGGTGGGGCACGCAGGGCAGGACACAACTACACCACGTCACTACATCAGAAAATATTAGCTAGAGTCAGTGAATGTGCTTGAAATGCTTCATTTCACAAAAGGCTGAATATCTCAGCTTATAATTTGAAATGCCTGAAAACGCTGAAAACAACCTATCTTCTCCGGCTCATAACTAAAGAACGGAAAATGGTATCAATAAACTTTTTTTTGCTGATGATACAATAGAGTCTCCTTGTTCTTTGTGCGTGTTCGGTGTTTACATAGTAATATCACACAATATTCTGTGGGCCTCGAGAAATCACTGAAAACGCTCTGAAACTCTGGCACTGGGAGCGTCGTTCTCCAAAAGTGGCTGGCACTCAATGAGTTAAGCTAGCAAGCCCTAGGGTCGCAGCTCTGCTTGCCATTTGCTTTACTGGTTTCATGAGCCATGGTGTGTTGCCTCAGTCTATGTTGTCTGTTACTCTTGTGCCGGTCATAAAAGACAAAGCAGGTAAGGTAGGAAGCATAGATAATTACAGGCCGATTGCTCTGGCTAGTGTGTTATCCAAAGTACTGGAAAGGATTTTATTAGATCATTTAAGCCTTTTTATTTCCACAACAGACAATCAGTTTGGTTTTATAGCAAAGCATAGTACTGATTTGTGTATATATGCTTTGAAAGAAATTGTTGAGACCTATAGAAGGCAGAATTCTTCTGTACTAATTGGTTTTATTGATGCCTCTAAGGCGTTTGACCGGGTCAATCACCATAAACTGTTTTTAAAACTGAGTCAAAGAGGTGTGCCTGGCAGCATAACCCGTCTTCTGGCATACTGGTATGCCAACCAGAATATGCAGGTCAGATGGGGCAATAGAGTATCCACCCCCTTTGGTGTTGGTAATGGGGTGAGGCAGGGGGCAATCTATACATGGTCTGGATGATTTATCTGACCAGCTAAATCACTGTAGGACTGGTTGTATGATTGGTAATACCTTAGTCAACCACCTTATGTATGCGGACGATTTGGCCATCGTCTCCCTAGCAGTGCTGGGTTTCAACTATTGAATATCTGCTCCATCTATGGTGTCAAATTCGATGTAAAGTACAATGCCAAAAAAAGTGTGGTTATGATCTGTAGAACTAAAGGGGACAGGGATCTCACTTTTCCTGCTTTTTATTTGTCTGATAATGTTTTATCTGTCTGTGTTAAAACTAAATATCTGGGTCATTTTATGACAGACCAAATGTCTGATGATGACGACATGTACAGACAGCGCCGTATGTTATATGCCCAGGCTAACATGTTGGTTAGGAAATTCCACTTTTGTTGAGGTAAAGATAAGTCTCTTTAGGGCCTACTGTACCCCTTTGTACACTGCTCCCCTGTGGGTTAAGTATAAAAAAGCTAGCCTCCACAAACTTCAGGTTGCATACAATGACTGTATGAGGATTTTGCTGAGAAAACCCAGGTGGACTAGTGCAAGTGAACTGTTCTGCCATGCAGGTGTCAGCACTTTTCAGGCACTTTTAAGAACCTTGATGTACAAATTTATTGGGCGTCTAAATGTCTCTCAGAACTCGAATATCATGCTACTAACCAACCCTGGTATTAGTTCTGTCAGATACCAATCACATATGTGGAAGTTTTGGTATAAGTGCCTTTTATAGATATACTGTGTATTTGTGTGTTCTCTGAATTGTTGTCTGTTGTTATATCTGGACACTGTGTCTGCAAATAAAGTTGATGATGATGATGATTGGAGATTTTCAACACTCGTCTCCGACGATGCAAGGAGTAGGCAATATAGTATACAATATAATGTAGTAGGCTCAGGATTCCCTGTCTCATTTCCGTGTGACAGTCCATATGTCTGGCATAATTCACGCATGCTATACTGGTGTTAATTACAGTATGCATTTATGTTTCACTGTGAGAAAATGTATCCTACTTGTGGCGTGAAGAGAGTGAAGTGTCAATAAATAGCTTGTTTGCTTGTCTCATGGTCAAAGCGAGAGTTGGCAGACCTGTCAAGTTGTAGCTATTCATCACTTTTCCGCATGTCACACAGCCTGTTCAATTAAATGTGTCGCCGCATGTAAACACCGGATGATATTAAATCACATCATCCCATTTAAATCTTCAATCCAATTGATTTCAATCAGATTGAGGAAAAAGTGTGTATGTAAACGCAGCTGGTGTGCCAGTGCCTGCACCTGTGTGTACCTAGTAGCCTACTTTTAACTCCAGTCAAACTTGTGTGTATCTAGTACTTTTAACTCCAGTCAAACCTGTGTGTACCTAGTACTTTTAACTCCAGTCAAACCTGTGTGTACCTAGTACTTTTAACTCCAGTCAAACCTGTGTGTACCTAGTACTTTTAACACATTCACTGCCAGCCATTTTATTTTTACTGTAGGTAGCTTCTGCCAAGCCGTTTTTTGAGGATTCTGGCTCATTTTACAAGAGCCGAGGATAATTTTCTGCTTGGACTTTGTGAACACGAAGTTCACAAAAGTACTAATAGAATGTGTGCTTTCTCTGTCTAAAAGAGTTAGTTTGTAGAGTTAGTAGTTATGTAGATATTAGCCGTTGAGTACAGCATGGTTTCAGCGTCTGAGACAGGAAGCTGAGATAATCGCAGTTTTGTGAAATTCAATCAAACAGGCAGAACAGTCACTTTAACCATTTATTTTTGGCATCAGTGAGAGATCAGACATCTGAACAATATAGTTCTGAACACCCTCTCTTTCAAACTCCTCCCTCCGTGGGCGTGTCTGGTGGCGTTTGTCACAAGCCAGTTTCTCCTGCCTGTCTGAGCAGTGAGCAGCCTCCCTCTCTGGCGGCCCCTCGTCGGCGAGTGTGGCGAGTGTGGACTGTGGATGGGACTCAATCGTTTCTTGGATTTTCGGTTGAGAGCTTTGATGAAGCTTTGTGCGATTCTAGGCTTTATGCTGCCCACCCAGTCTATTTTTGGAACCCCCCACCGTTGTCCGCCCGTGTGCAGCAGCGTGAAAGCGTTTTCGCCTACAGTATGAGAATGAGGCTCGTTCGTTTCTGGGTTTTCGGAATGCGTGCGATTCTGGCCTTTCTGCGGGTGTTTCAAAGTGTGTTTCACCCATAATCTATTATGCAAATTTGCAATCCCCCACGCCAGCACCGCTCTCCGCTCTCGGTATGCTGCTGCTGGCGCGGCCGCTCTCGGGCGAGTCTGGTGACTGATGACTGTAAAATCGCCAAGCCATTTCCTTGAGAATGGCTTTCTCCCGCGGCTGTATTTGGTTGGCTTTCTCTCTGTCGGGAGAGCACTGTCGCCACTTAGTTGGTCGGTAAAATAGATTATACACATTCAATACTTCCAATATTTTTATAGGAGACGTGGGGGGCATTGATCCACGTAGCAATTTTTTTTTTTCACGAGTCAACTCGTCATTGGCAGTGAACGTGTTAACTCCAATCAAACCTGTGTGTACCTAGTACTTTTAACTCCAGTCAAACCTGTGTGTACCTAGTACTTTTAACTCCAGTCAAACCTGTGTGTACCTAGTACTTTTAACTCCAGTCAAACCTGTGTGTACCTAGTACTTTTAACTCCAGTCAAACCTGTGTGTATCTAGTACTTTTAACTCCAGTCAAACCTGTGTGTATCTAGTACTTTTAACTCCAGTCAAACCTGTGTGTATCTAGTACTTTTAACTCCAGTCAAACCTGTGTGTACCTAGTACTTTTAACTCCAGTCAAACCTGTGTGTACCTAGTACTTTTAACTCCAGTCAAACCTGTGTGTACCTAGTACTTTTAACTCCAGTCAAACCTGTGTGTACCTAGTACTTTTAACTCCAGTCAAACCTGTGTGTATCTAGTACTTTTAACTCCAGTCAAACCTGTGTGTATCTAGTACTTTTAACTCCAGTCAAACCTGTGTGTGCTGGCAGATCAGATCTGTTAGTGTCCCGTTAAACTTTTGCATCGGAGGCGGAGCTATGTGGCTACTTTTATTATTTTGATAAACAGAGCAGTGATACATAATCTAGCTGTATCCAGATTTCCAATTTCCCAGTTTTCTTTTGCACTGATACTTGTCAAATGATGTAATGTAACTGCATAACTCAAAATAACTTTTGATCATATATTCCAATGATCTACCGTAACTTTGATATTTTTGAATATTCAAGAATTGTGTGTTACAGTATTGTTATTTCACACTTTCACTTTTGGTGTCCGTGTCTAGATATGTCTGCTGCCACCAGTCTCCTCTCTGAAGAGCAGCTTCAATGCTCCATCTGTCTGGATGTATTCACTGATCCAGTCGCAATACCATGTGGACACAACTTCTGCAAAAACTGTATCACACACCACTGGGCTACTAGTACCCAGTGCCTGTGTCCCATATGTAACCACCAATTTAATGGAAGACCTGAGCTTCATGTGAACACTTTCATATCTGGGTTGGCTGTTCAGGTCAGAAAGTCAGCTCAGATGAATGCCAGCAGCTGTGCCAAACCAGGAGAAGTTCCCTGTGACGTCTGCATTGGGACCAAACGGAAGGCACAGAAGTCCTGTGTGAAGTGTCTGACCTCCTACTGTGAGACTCACCTGGAGCCTCACCAGAGAATCAAAGGCTTCAAAAGACACAAGCTGATGCATCCTGTGGAGAACCTGGAAGGCAGGAGATGTGAAGAGCATGATAAATCACTGAAGCGGTTCTGCAAGACTGACCAGATATGTGTATGTCAGGTCTGCACTGAGTCAGACCACAAGTCGCATCAATGTGTCCCTCTGAAGGAAGGATATGAAGGAAAGAAGGCTGAGCTGGGGAAGACGGAGGCTGAAATTCAGCAGATGATCCGGGAGAGACGGCTGAATATTCCGAACATCAAACACTCAGTAAAGCTCAGCAAGGAAGCTGCTGACAGCATGATAGCACACAGTGTGCAGGTCTTCACTGGTCTGATACAGTCTGCGCAGAGAGGCCAGGCTGAGCTCATTAAGACGATTGAGGAGAAGCAGAAAACAACAGAGAAGCAGGCTGAACGCTTAATTAAAGAGCTGGAACAGGAAATATCTGAGCTGATGAAGAGAAGCGCTGAGGTGAAGAAGCTCTTACTCATTGAAGACCACCTCCACCTCCTCCAAAGCTTCCCATCCCTGAAGACGCCTCCCCACACCAAGGACTGGACAGAGGTCAGTGTCCACTCATCATGTGATGAGACTGTGAGGAGAGCTGTGGCTCAGCTGGAGGAGACTGTGAGGAGAGCTGTGGCTCAGCTGGAGGAGACTCTCAGGAAAGAGATGCAGAAGCTGCTTGAGGCTGAGCTGAAAAGGGTCCAGCAGTATGCCGTGGATGTGACTCTAGATCCTGATACAGCAAATCCCTTTCTCATCCTGTCTGATGATGGGAAACAAGTAAATTGTGCTGATGTAAAGGAGAATCTCCCAGACAACCCAGAGAGATTTTCTTATCCCAGCGTCTTAGGAAAGCAGAGCTTCTCTTCAGGAAGGTTTTACTATGAGGTTCAGGTTAAAGTGAAGACTAGGTGGACTTTAGGAGTGGCCAAAGAGTCGATCAACAGGAAGGGAAAAGTCATACTGGAGCCAGAGAATGGCTTCTGGACTATAGAGTTGAGGGATGGAAATGAGTACATAGCTGCTGATGTCTTAATCTCTCTGAAGACACAGCCTCAGAAGGTGGGGGTGTTTGTGGATTATGAGGAGGGTCTGGTCTCCTTCTATGACGTAGATGCTGCAGCTCTGATCTATTCCTTTACTGGCTGCACCTTCACTGAGAAACTCTACCCATACTGCAGTCCCGGTCGTAATGCTGGTGGTGAAAACCCCGCTCCTCTACTCATCTCTCCTGTCAATCACACAGATTAGACCAGTCAGTCATTCATTCAGGATTTACTGTCATTTAACCCATTGATACCTGATGCAGCATCTGTGTGTGTATCCCTTTAAGACCGTGGACGCGGTTCGCGGTCTTAAAGGGATACACACACAAATGAGGGATATACACGCAAATGCTGCATCAGGTATCAATGGGTTAAGACAGGGGTGGCCAAACTACGGCCCGCGGGCCAACTGCGGCCCGCTGCCCGTTTTTAAGTGGCCCGCCATGAATTTACAAAAAAAAAAAAAAAAAAATTGCTAAAAACGTTTTTCCGTTTTTCTGTTTCAAAGTTTAAAACGGAAAACGAAAACGGGGGAAAAAACATTTTGTTTTTTCAATTTAAAACCATTGAAAATGGGTTATACTTGGGCACCCTGACATGGTCTATTTATAAAAAAAAAAAAAAAAAATGAATTAATGTTTAACACGTTGACTGCCACTGACGTATGTATACGTCAAAAAAAATCCAGCGCTTCACTGCCATGGACGTATTAATACGTAAAAAAAATGATTTTTTTTTTTTTGACCGTGGGATGTGCATCTAACCCTTTTACATCTCTTATATAATTATTGGAGCCACCGGACGTTTACAACCCATTCCACCGACCCACTAAGTGGCAACAGTGCTCTCCTGACTAGAGGAAGGCAAGCATTTTTTTAACTTGTCACGCCATTCTCACCCCAGCCATTCTCATGAAAATGGATGGGGGAAAACGCTTTCGTTTTCGCGCTGATTGCTGGCGATGCGGGATTGCAAATTTGCATAATAGATTACAGGTGGAACACACTTTGAAACACGCAGCATAAATATGACCAGAATCGCAAAAGCTTCTCTCAACCAAAACTCCAAGAAGCGAGCGAGTACATCCAGACTTCCTCAAACAGCGGCCGTGCAGACAGGCACAGGACAGCAGCAAAGCAGACAAGCTTGTGACGGCCGCTGCAGCCAAGAAGAACGCCCACGGAGGGAGGAGTTGAAGCAACTCTCCCTCTCGCTCTCTCCCTCTCTCTCTCTCTCTCTCTCCCTCTCTCTCTCTCCCTCCCTCCCTCTCTCTCTCTCTCTCTCTCTCTCTCTCCCTCTCCCCCTCTCACTAGGATTAAACCTAGTGCGTCTCCCTCCCGAGAGGGAGGGAGAGAGAGAGAGAGGGAGGGAGAGAGAGAGAGAGGGAGGGAGAGCGAGAGGGAGGGAGAGAGAGCGAGAGGGGGAGGGAGAGAGAGAGAGAGAGCCAAAAATGAATGGTTAAAGTGACTGTTCTATCGAATTTCACAAAAAGCCGTTTATCTCTGAATATTTTTTCTGATGCTGAAACCATGCTGTATTCAACTGCTAATGCTTACATAACTACTAACTCTACAAACTAACTCTTTTAGACAGAGAAAGCACACATTCTATTAGTTCTTTTGAGATATTGTGTGTTCACAAAATCTTAGCAGAAAAGAATCCTCGGGTCTTGAAAGATGAGCCAGAATCCTCAAAAAAACCCTCTGGCAGAAGCTAACTACAGTAAAAAAAAAAACGTCTGGCAGTGAATGTGTTAATACTAATGTTAACCTTTCGCTTGTTTGCCAACATAATAAAATAATTGTTGCAATAATTGTTATTGTATTTTATTATATTAAACTAATTTTCCAGTTTTGTTGTAACTGTATTCTCACATTAAAGGAAATTACTGAAATAAATAAATGCTAGCAAAAAGAGCTTGTATTACATGACTGTTATTTTCTGCACAGGCTACTTCAATTATTTAATGTTTGACTGATCTCAAAGCTTTAAAAATGTCTTTACTTAGAGGAGCAAAACTCAAAACACATTTATTTTTGGTTTCCAGGGACTTCAGAGTTCACAAATTCAATCAACACCTTTTTTGTAACTACATTACATTTATTGGGAAAACATGAGGGGAATGTGTTTTATCCTGAGCCATCGCGATGATGAAATATGCTGCCCAGAGCAACAGCATGCATGTCTCTGTGATGTGTTTTAATAGTTTCATGGATGAGATGAGACTAGTGTTAAAGTTGTGTGAACTGTCAGTTATAAACTGTGAATTTAGTAAAAAGTAGAAGTGAGTTCCCTGCTCGATAGGGTCCCATTATAAAGGTCTAAAAAGTATAAAGTGTGATTTCTCAAACAGATTAGATTAAAGTGATAGAGTCCTAAAAATTGTGACTCATTTAAAGTTTAAAAGAGTGTCTAGCTTAAGGTATGAAACAGTAGAGTTCAAAGAGGGCATGGTTTCAACATGAACTGCTGTTTAAAACAAATGACATTTGCACCTGGAAATATTGCCAATCCGTTTGTTTACAAACATGCTGATTCCTGCTATTAACAGACACCAATGTGTGTCTATGTATGAAACCACAAGCCCAGCCACACCACTCCATGCTCATGGCATTACCGCCACCAAGTGGATTTTATCATGCTTTACACCTGCACATACTGACCCTCTCTAGGTAATATGTATCCATTATAAACAAAATGTCTTCTACTTTTCTACTTTCATATCTGTCATTAAATTCTCCTAACTTCCGGGGTCCTAGAGTATTAAAAGTGGGACTGGAAATATAAAGTTATAATATATATAATATAAAGAACTAATAAAGAAATTGGCAGACGTGCATTTAAATTCAAAGCTCCTTCTGATTGGAACAACCTGCCCAATACCCTCAGAACAATCAACTCATTTCACCTCTTCAAAAACTCACTAGTACCATTCCTCAAAACACCATGCTGCTGCTTTTAATGGTATTGTCTTCTTGCCCCTTATTACTGCTTGTTTGGTCACTCTGTTGTCTGAATCGTTAGTGCATTGTGCAATGTTTGTATAATATCTATGGTATGTATGTGTGTATAGTATATATGTACATATATACATGCATGTGTAAATATGTACATATATGTGTATGTGCGTGGATATATACGGATATATATAATATAATATGATATGGTATATATAGAAATATATAATATAATATATATAGTACTACAGTATGTGTGTATTGTATATATATGTGTATAATATGCATAATACTATCTCGCTCTATCAACTTCTTACTTTTTCTGTAGGTTGTTGTGGGTTAGGGGAATGTGTCGGTGGGTCGGTGAATGGAGCCTCCGTGTGCTGCTGTGTTGTATGTTTGTTCATGGTGAATGGAGCCTCCGTGTGCTGCTGTGTTGTATGTTTGTTCATGTTGCATTGTTCTGTTTTTGTGTTGGACCCCCTTGAAAACGAGATGGTGCATCTCAAGGGGCTAGCCATTAAATACAATTTCTAACAAGTTCAGCCACAACAAAAATGAAGTGGATCCCCAAATGACTGCTGGCTGCCTGTTGGGTTGATGTAGCTTAGTGGGTTGATGCAAAATGTTGCTGAATTGCTCTCATAAAAGATTTATGTTGTGAGAAATAAAATATGATGGGAAAGTGGGTTACCAGGCAGGCAGACTGAGCTGTTTGTATATATACAGAGTAAATGTGGATATGTTTTTATTAAGTAGTGGAGTTTGTTCCTGGATGCGGGGATTAATTTGATCGCTGAAATGTTCTTGATTGCCCCATTAAATAAACATTAATTAACAATTTAAATAACATAGCTTGAAAAGCAGTAAGGGTTGATACCATTGGGTTTGAAGGGATTTATTTGATTGGAGACGAGATTAAGGGATTTTTTTTTATGTCCTTTAATTTTCTTACATGTGATTACATTAGAAAGTAAGCAGCCATATTAAGGGGCTGTTTAAAGGGGCTTCAATGTGTTTCCTCAATTAATAACTTCATTTTAAGGGGGATTTCCATGAATTAAGGGGTGAATGAATGTAAACGTTATTTTAAGCCTGTGGAGATCAGAGACAGTGCCGAGGGAGAGGTTGTGCGCTCTCCTCATAAACAGACAGAGAGCCAGGAGGATTCTATCTGCCTCAAACAGAGCTGAGTCTGAGACACACCAAATGTATCCAGGGAAGTTGTATGGGGGATGTATTTAATATTTTGAAACTTAATTTGATCCAGCCAGCGTGTCATCTTTTATTTGACTAATTATGTATTTTTCCAATGTGATCTGTTCTCTCTCTTTATTTATGTGTGTGTGTGTGTGGTGGGGGGGGGGGGCCTGAAGTCTTTATTGCAGTGTTCAGCTAATTCTTGTTTTGTTTTAATGTCACACACATCACATTAAGTAGAAAATAAATACATAAATATACTGCCATCTTAGCTAGCCTGGATGGAAAAACCTCGCTCCGAGTTTTCCGGCTATGGGCGGAAGTAATAATAGCCCCGTGCTGTGCTACGAAAACACTGCAGCACAGGCCACCGGAAGACAGGGGCGGGTCTTCTGCTGTCTTCCTGTCTCCGTAGCGTGATTTCTAACCCCACATAGGATAAGCAATAACCACGCCCTGTGGCGCCGGGATTGGCCAGGAGCATTGAAGCTTGGGACTAAAGCACCTGGGGTTTTTCATCTTTTTAAATAAAGATGTTTAAAAAACTATTGCTTGTTATATTTTCAGTGCTGTAGGCTACCTTTTCTCTGGGTAAGAATCGAGCTTGAAATTAACGATATGATACATTATATTATATGAGCTATGAACGTGAACACAACACCGTTTATATTATTGCATGTTTTTGTAGATTGTGTACATTGTGTAGATTACAATTATTATGCTTATTATTATTATTACTATGCTAAGGTGACCATAATTCATTTCAATGTCCGCTCTCAATGTCCGCTCTCGAAATCGCTGTCCTTTCTCAAGAGCTATTCAGTTGGTTCATGAAATCGCTGTGCTGCGTGCCCTCCAGTGTTGCTCCTGGCCAATCCCGGCGCCACAGGGCGTGGTTATTGCTTATCCTATGTGGGGTTAGAAATCACTGATTTCAGTGGCTCGAAAGCGGACATGTTTGGAGAGAAGCTCGCGCTGTTAGAAAAAAAATCAGGCACAACGCGAGCGGCCGTTGGAGCTAGCGAATAACCACGCCCAACAAATTTACGTAATTTGACGCGCCCGCCCCTCGCTCCACCCCCGCGCCCTTCACGGCAGGGTGAGCATAATTCAGCCGCACGGGGAGGGGGCGCTGTCGGCTGACAGGGGCTGCTCGAAAATGTGACTTCACGGCGACGATACGTATCTGAGCCAGCCAATCACGTTGTCCTGCGTTGTTTGGGACGTGTATAAAAGGCGACCGCAGATGGGGGTGGGTGGGGGGAACCCCCAGAGAGAGAGGGAGGAGAGGAGGAGAGAGGGGGAGAGGAGAGAGGGGGAACCAGAGGAGAGGAGGGGAGAGGAGAGAGGGGGAACCAGAGGAGGGGAGAGAGGAGAGCAGAGGGGGAACCAGAGGAGAGAGAGGGGGGAGAGGGGGAACCAGAGGAGAGAGGGGGGAGAGGAGGAGAGAGAGGGGGAACCAGAGGAGAGGGGAGAGAGGAGGAGAGAGAGGGGGGGAACCAGAGAGGAGAGCAGAGGGGGAGAGGGGGAACCAGAGGAGAGGAGGGGAGAGTACCAAACTCAACTAGGTACCAAACCAACAAACTCTACTGTATAGTCTTTTCCTACGTTTAGTTTTTCTGTCGAGAGCAGAGTGGCTTCGAGGGAGCGGATTGGCCGAGTCCGAAGAGGGAGGCGAGCCGGCTCACTTGTCATCGTCCTCCACTCTCCACCACTCGTCCACCTCTCCCTCCTCGGTGTCGTCCCCCACGTAGTCCCCCCAAGTGTCATACACATCCCCCTCCTCATCCTCCTCCTCTTCCTCCCCCACCAGTTCACCTCCGTACTGCTGCTCATCCTCCTCATCTACCACGACTTCCATCTCCTCGATGTCGTCGCCGTCCTCGTCCTCGTCGTCCTCGTCGTCGTCCTCATCATCCTCATCTTCCTCCTCCTCCACTTCTAACTCGTCCAAATCCCCGTCCTCTACCTCGCCGTCCTCCTTCTCGCCCTTGGAGAAGGAGGAAGGAGAGGAGAACCCTTCAGTTCTGTCCGCAAGGTAGGACCTGCTGCTGGAGGGTAAGAAACGCGAGGTAGCGGTCTTTGTGTTGATGTAGAGGCGAGGGGGAGGGTCCCGCTCCTCCCCGTCGGGGGGGGAGGAGGGCAGGCCGGTGGCGGCAGAGTCGGCTCTGGATTCGGGGACCAGGGAGGGAGGCGGGGGCAGGGCCTCAGCGGCCCCGGGGCTCCCGTCGTCGGGCACGTATTCGCGGATCTCGCCCGGCTCCAGGGGGTCGGCGCCGCACGGGTAGTGCTCGCTGCACGACAGCTTGCCGTCCAGCCGGGAGATGAAGAGCATGCCTTCACGGTGTTCCTTACAGTACGAGCTGGGGCACATCTCACAGAACGAGGCCGCCTCTTTAGCACACACGTCACACTGGTGCCACGGACACTCCCATCGCCCTGGAGACACAAGTTCACGCTTATTGATCATGATAAGCCAACATGATTTGGTCATTTTGAGGTTAAAGGTGCAATAAATACAATGTTTATTGTCCCATAGCATAAAAATGACATTAATAAACTGCAGAGGGTTGCCAGGGTTGTTAATGATTACCAATGGTTTAGCCAGGTGCTGAGATTTCTGGCTTCTAGGGATGGGACAATATATTGAAATTCAATATATCATAATACAAAAATGTGTCCATGTGTCGTGGGGGCAGAAAAATGAACCGCAATTTTTGTTACATTTTATTCTGCTGTAGAAACGCCAAAATGATGACCTTTTTTCAACTGTTCATTGATGGAGGTCCGTGCTAGTATGAGTGAGACATCAGCATTGCAAAACTTTTTGTTCTAAAGCCAAAAAAAGCAAATGGCAAAGCAGTATTATTATTCCAATATTTTGCATGATGATGTATGACCTATTCTCAGTTGGATCCCCACTCTAATCAGCTAGTGTCTCTATTGTGAAAATGTGATTTCATTATTCATGTCAGTTACAGACCACTGTCAGCTGTGCCAGAGACCTGCCAGTGTTGTTCTTGGTCATAAAAACACAAAAAAAATCACAGATTTTTAGTAGTATAATATAATAGTAGGTACGAAGCCTTCTTGGCAGAACTGCATGTGATACAATGAAGCATCTCCACCCCACTTGCCTGCAGGTCTCTTGGCCAGGTTGAGACAGTCGGCATGGTAGACCTTGGGGCAGCCGGGTTTCTTGCAGGACACGATCTGTCCCCCGTCGCCGCAGCTGAAGCACTCGTCCTCCCTCTCCTTGGTCACCTCCTGCTTGGTCTTCTTCTTGCCAGGGACCTTCTTCTTGCCTTCCTTCAGCTTCTCTGCAGACGGCTGGTTCTGCACATGGACAAAGACGCTCAGAAGATGGTCTAACACAGGGGTTTTCAAAGTGGGAGGCGGGCCTCCCCGGGGGGAGGGGGGGGTTGCCTCCAAGCAGTTTCAGGGGAGGCTCAGTGAATGGAAGTGAAACAATATTACATTAGTTATCAAAAGGAGACCACATAGAATAGCCTAAATGTGTGTGATCTGGTTAATGAGATAGTTCAGAGATACAGTAGTTTGGGGGAATTTTACTATTTTCCCAAATGTTTTATGTATTTGGTGTAGTCTGACAGCAATATCACAATCAGGCCGAGCTAAAAGTGTTGAAATGTGAGTCTTCACCTTTGTCGGTCGGACACCCAGGAAACCGCTGCAGTTGGGCGCTCCACATTTACACACAGTCTTCCCATTGCCAAGACACTCCAGGTTGTAGTTGAATGTCAGGTCCACACCTGTTGTATGTACTGCATTAGCTCCACACTGTACTCAGATTATAACAAAAATCATCTGCATTCTGATATTACTCACTGATAATATAAATGATCAATAATATAATATATAATATAATATAATATAATATAATATGATATAATAATATGATCAATAAAAAGACAACGAGTTGGGACCTTTTGCGATGTCCTGCAGAGCGAACAGTCCCACCCTGGTGTCCCCGTTCACAGTCCACTTCTGAGTCTCACAGTTGGGCTGGCAACAGTGGTTCATGAAGCGAGCCTGGTTGCCCTTGGGCCCGGCATCGATGATCTGGTCCTGACATAACAACGTACAAGTGTAGGCTTAGGACACGCACCGAGCATTTCATTTGAATGACAAATGGTGTGTGCTGCTCCCCCGGCGTGCACCACGTTGTTTTGTTTGACTCAGACTCACCTTGTCCAGTGTAAGCATGTAGAAGTTACAGATGTCGTTCTCCTGAGCATGTCGGATCCTGGTTCGACATTCTTCCTCATCGATCACCTCTCCCACATATTCGTTCACAAAGGCCCCCTGAGAGAGAGAGAGAGAGAGAGAGAGAGAGAGAGAGAGAAGCGAGCGAGCAAAGAAGAGATGGTCAAACAGAAGGGAACGAGGAAAATGTGGATAGTTCATATCACATTTATCAAAAATATTCTCTCGGCTTTCTCCCGGGCTGCCTACCTTCTTGATGTCGCAGATGCTGCGTAAGCCCCAGCCACGGGACAACGTCCTGAAGATCTCCACGCTGGTGTACTGGCGCTTTGTGAAGGCCTGGTTCTGACAGCGCTCCCCCGCCACGCACACCTGAGGGTGGCACTCGTACATCAGCATGCGGTTGATGCACTCCGAGTCGCCGCCGCACGCGTTCTCGTCGGACGCCTTGCAGTTGCAGCGCGGGATCTCCGACAGGTCGGCCGTGATGATCTGCACCTTGCCGATTGGTCGGTTCACCTGAGACAATGGCACAGTTTTTTTTCTTAAGCGTCACATGTTATCGTTATTATTGGTCAGTCTAACAAAGTGTGTTTTTGTTGATACGCTGTTACCCTAATGTGTCTGTATGGAGGAGGTTTCTTGTCATTCTTTCTCTCCTCCTGAAGCTGCTTCATCTCCTTCTCCGCCTGCAGCTCTTTGAAGCGCTCTGCTGCTTCAGTCAGGGCTACAAGAACAGATACAGTGTTTACTTAAACTATTTAAAATAATAACTTGAGCCAACTGAACTAAAAATGTGTAATAACATTTTCAATCGAGCACTTGCAAAAAAAGACAGTTAACTCATTGAGTGCCAAGGACGGACATGTTCGTCATTTCAAATAGTAACGTAGAGTGCCAAGGACGGACATGTTCGTCAATTGCGTTTTTTGACGGTGGGGCGTCGATCAAAGCCTTCTGCCTCTGATGTACAAATATTATAGCTATTGGATGTGTCTAACCTATTTTACAGAACCCTTAGGTGGCGACAGTGCTCTCCACATAACAGAAAGGCAAGGAAAAAACAAAGAAGAAGTCGTTATGGAAACGGAAATCGCATCGCATCCATATGCATCGATATGCTGAAGCACGTTACTGCAGCTGTGCCTGCAGCAGCCAATCTGCTCCCACAATTGAGCCGCTCCGTGTCGGTTGCGACAGCAAATCCGCACATCCACACCGTGGAGTTGTTATTATGCTCAACTGGAAGCATCGTTGCCGGTGACAAACACGCGGAACGCTGTAAAAAAGCCTGGCTGTCCGCACCCTTCACTGTGCGCACAGCAAACTCAGCAGAGAGCCACCACAGACAGGAGGAGGAGTGTGCAGTTGAGGCGAGGCGGGGCGGGGCGGGGCGGGGCGGGGGGGGGGGGGGGGGCACGCAGAGCAGCACGCAACACCCAGACAGACCCAGGCAGCAGGACAGGATTGACAAACGCAAGCCAGAATATCCGATGCCCACCAGCAGCAAATCAAAACCAGCAAGAAGCTGCAACCAGCAGCGCACGCAGGGGCCAGCGCTGCTGGTTGTAGCTAAAAATATTATTCTGCCAAACAAAATTCCCTGGCCTAAACTGTTTTATTGAAGGAAATTATTTTTGAGGTGTGACTACATTAGAAAAGATTAGCTTCAGAGTCAGTGATGTGCTTGAAATGATTAATTTCACAAAAGGCCAATTATCTCAGCTTCTAGAAAAAAATTGCTATTTTTGGATGAATCAAGCTATCTTCTCCGGCTCATAACTAAAGAACGGAAAATGGGATCAATAAACTTTTTTTTGCGGATGATAGAATAGAGTCTCATCGTTCTTTGTGCGTGTTCAGTGTTTACATAGTAATATCACACAATATTCTGTGGGCCTCGAGAAATCACTGAAAACGCTCTGAAACTCTGGCACTGGGAGCGTCCGTTCTCCAAAAGTGGCTGGCACTCAATGAGTTAATAGGCTACATGCCTGTCTTGTAGATTGCATCAGCACCCTTGCCCATCTTCTCTATGTTCTGCGTGTCTCCTTCCATGTAGGGGAAGACTCTGGCCTGGTACGTCCACACAAAGTCTTTGGAGCCAAAGAACTGCACCGGGAACTCTCCCACCTCATGCTTCATCCTCAAGATGTTATTTGGGACGTCTTTGGTGAGACAGACTTCTGCGGGCCACCACCTTGAGCAATGAGAGACCCCAGGGTCAAATGTTCATCAGCCTTTGGTGAGAAGAGAACCACTATCAATAACAGGGGGAGACTATTTCTCTCTCCTTACCTGTAACGTCCCCACTTGACCCACAGGAGGTCCTTGATGCGAGGCTTCTTCCCAGCTTTGCAGTCGTTGCAGAACCAGCTGCCCTCGGGCATCTCCATGCTCAGACACTCCCGGTGGAAAGCAGCAGGACAGGCCTCACAGCACAGCAGGCTGCCCCCTGCAGGCCGCAGCAAGACACAACACATCACTGAGACGGCAACAAAGTGGAAAGCGTCTTTACCGTCTTTACCGTCTTTACACTATTCAACAAAACCAGTGCACAACTGTATTTTGTGGCTCATTTTTGCGCTGCTAATATGAAAAAGCAGGAATTTGTTTTGTAACATCAGACATTCTTGTTCAGCCGGTGATGACACGCAGCATCTTCTTTACATTGTAAAACGAGAGATGCGAGAGTTTGAGACTTTTGATCGATGCTAGAATAGAGTTACAGTCATCTAAGGATGAATGACTTTATCCAGATTACATCCTGATAAAAACCCTGTGGAAATACAGTAGCTCTCAACTGGAGGAAGCAAGGTCATTGAGACCAGGAGCGAGCACCTAGAGAGATGAGGAATGCAGAGTGAAGAAAGGCCTCCAACGAAAGATTCTGTTTCCCTTTAGATAAGACGAGTTATGACCATAAGCACCGAGCGTTATGAATTGAACTGACTGAACAATGCGACGTGCAGACCTCAGATTTGGGAGTTAGTGTTCCATTGGGTACGTTTTGTCTGTCCCCGATGCTGCAGTCCTCCGTGTCTGCCTCCTGCTTGGGGGTCTTACAGCCTGGGGGGCTGGGAGACGCGGCCACGAGGAGGACATCGCTGCTCTCTGGAGGCTGCGGGACCGCAGTGACCGGGGCAGACGATGTGCTGGGCACAGGCTTTTGTTTCTTCACAGATGCAACCTGTCCATGGCAAGGTGTCATCGTGTTATGAGTGTATAATTGTGGCATCACACTGTTTGGGTACTAACTAACATGTTTTTTTATTGGGTTAATTTTCAACTTGTGTACTCTTGTGTACCTGAGTGTCCGTGACGACCCTCTTGACCTCTGAGGTAATTCTCTTTGACTCCTAGAAAGCAAAGACAGAACAGGTTGTGAAAATACAGCAACAGTTTCAAAACTACTCCAAACTGTCTATTGGAACTCTTCTTCTTCGTCTCTTTCTCAGCGGCAACACACCTTCTTCTTTGGAGGAGTAGCAGACACTTCTTCTATGGTGCATTCCAGAACCTTGTGGGACAGCTTCCTCGGCCTCTTTCGGTCTTGGTTCATTGAAGGTCATGTGACTAATGTGTGCATTACCTATTCAAACTCAATAAAGAATATCACAAAGGTCATGTGACTACTGTATGCATTACCTATTCAAACTCAATAAAGAATATCACAAAGGTCATGTGACTAATGTGTGCATTACCTATTCAAACTCAATAAAGAATATCACAAAGGTCATGTGACTACTGTGTGCATTACTTATTCAAACTCAATAAAGAGTTGTGGCCTGCAGCGGCCACCTATTCTACATGGTACTGCAGGATAGTTGATACTGGATAAGATGACGATGACAATACGCAGCACAGTTAAGATGACGATGACAATACGCAGCACACTGAAGTATCTATTTACCAGATTTGAGAGGTAGATGGGTTTTTTCTGGGGTCTCTGCAGCAGAGCGAGAGCGTTGTATCAATATCAATAGAGTATTGTATCAATATATCTATATATATATGTATATATATATATATGTATATATATATATATATATATATATACATATGTATATATGTATCAATTGTATCAATAGAGCGTTGCGAGGCGATCTGCAAGGCTCTCAATTGAGATGCTTTTTTCATGAAATATAAATGAATGCCAGAGCAATTTAAGGAGATTTGTCCAGTATTCAGTACCGGTACTTGAGTACAAATGCAGGCAATACATGTAAACAGCACTGTTGTGTGTATTCGCTCACCTTAAGCGTGGTGTGGAGCTCCGTGTCTGTGAGGCAGCCCTGGTTGCCGAAGATAAAGGCTCTGTCCTCTCCCACCGTCTCGCACAGCATCCGCCACTTCTCCTCCACCAGCTGCCCGTCCAGATCAGACTGAACACCTGGGAGGAGAGCAGGAGGGAGAGGACACGTTTTAGAGGAAGGCTGACTTGTGGTGACTTAAAAATCATATTTAAAGCTGGAAATAAGGTCCAGGTTGTAAAAAAAACAGAATTCTCCTTTAAGGGCCTGTGTCCACCTAGCGTCTTTTCCTCAGGTCCAGCATCTTTTTTCAGTTGTTTCTAATGGGGGGAGAGCGTATGCGAGCGCACACGGACGTCTATAGAAAGTGCGCTGCACCCAGCGTCTATTTCAAAGCGCTCCGGGTTTTTGTGCGCCGGCTCCCAGCGCTCCCAGCTGAGAATAATTTAACTTTTCAGAAAGACGCTGGTGTCGGGTGCTGCTTTTCTGGCAACTAATCATATGGAGAAACTATCGCAACAGAGACAGAAAGGCTCAATTGTGGGAGCAGATTGGCTAGACACTTAATATTTCTGGTGAGTGTTGTGCTTACTGCTTTTAATAGCGTAGCCTACCTACCTGTGTTGTTAGCTTGCTAGCTGTCAGCTATCAAGCTCCTACCGCACTGAACTAACGTTGCTTCCTTGTATATTGTGAGCTGGGATCAGCGCTCCCCAGCGCACTCCCAGCGTTTAACGTCGGAAAAAGATGCTAGGTGGACACACACAGGCCCTAAGACTGCAGCCTGCTGATATGGTGTGAAAAGGACAGAGAGCATTGGTATTTGTATTGACTGTCACTGACCTGCTGTAGGACAGTCCCGGAGGGGACCAGACTCTATAGAGGTTGGTGATGGGGATGTCGGCGGTGTCGTTGCTGTTGCTGGCGTACGACTCGCTGAAGCCGTACATGTGCAGCAGCTGCCAGTTGGCCATCTGGCCGTAGGTGTTAAATACCTCGTCCCCCTTTCGAATGGGGCGCACGCAAACCATCTTCAGACTGTCCTGAGAAAGACACAGGATGTAAGAGAACGAACGAGAGAAGAGAGGATATGGGTCAGAAAAAGAAGGGACTCAGACTACGAGACAGAGAGAAAGACATAGTTGGACACTCATTAAAAGAAAGCAGGGCCCGAAATGAACATCCGTCAAGCGCCATTGGCGACTAGATTTGACGTTTGGCGAGTGACACTCAGAGGTTGTGCGTGCGTGCAGCTAATTATAACGAAGTGGGCGTGTCCCCTCACCGGTGTGTACTCCAGATTGGCGTTGTGACTCGACACGTGGTTAAGCATGTCGGCCATAGGAACCATCATCGGTGGGTTGGGGGCCGCCTCCTCCTCCTCGTCCTCCTCCTCCTCGTGGGGCTCTTGGAAACTACAGCGATAAGAAAGGAGAAGGTGAAGATGAAGATTCCCTTATTGTGATTGTAACTGTGACTTGTCATTTCATTCAGAACCGGGAGTTGAAGACCGCCGTTTTCTGTTGTTGGCCAATTGACATAAAGGTGAAAACATGAGATGGTAAGAGATGTTCTTACAGGCATATAGCCTATGAAATTAGTAGCCAAACTTTGGTTCTGGTTGTGTGTTTCAGTCAACCGACAAAATTAACTGTTTGGCGTAGGCAAACTTTAGTTCCGCCTGTGTGTTTCCAGTAGGATAATTAATTATACTGTATGTTTTGCAAGTACTTGAGTAATATGATATATCAAAATTTGATGAGAGTAGTTGAATATTGAATTGACTTAAAATGCCCAGCCCTAACCCAAACGCGGTTGGTCTCTTGCCTGCTAACCTGTAGGCCATGACAAAGGCCACCAGCTGTGTGTAGAGCTCCAGGGTGTGTGTGCTGGGGTTCCAGAGATCCGGGTGTCTGCTGATGAAGGGCAGGATCACGTCTGTGTATTCCCTCTGGATGTTGGCCAGGTCTCTGTCCACCGCCTAGGGAACACATGTTCCCTTCAACAGGCTGGATCTCTCCTCTCTGGACCTGTGACAAGAAGCAATCAAGTGAAGGATGCTAGAATTCAAATACTGAGCGCAGAACAGCAGCATTCTTCTAAACACGTTAGACAGGCCTGGAATTCATTAATTAATTGATTGCTTGATTGAGACACTGTTTGATTGACAGCTGACCTCTGGGAAGTGCAGTGCAGAAACACCATAATATAGCTTACATCTACATCAGTAAATTTGCTTTGTTACTTTCAAACCAATCAATTCAGGAGGTAGACATTCTTGCTGGGAAACGTATACACTGATTGAAGACTGTTCCTCACCAGAACATGGGCTGGTCCAGCGCCCTGAAGTTAGTCCAGAGGGAGAGGTAGGGACTCCATTGGGACCGCGGGTTCGTGTACTCATACAGCAGAGCCAGCAGCAGGGGAACCCAGCCCGACGAGCTCTCCAGAGAGGCCCTGTCTGGGAAGGGGAGAGAGAGAAGGCGTAGAGACAGTGAGATCAGCCTCAATCGCACATGTAGCTGGGGGAAGAAATACTACATACATGGTATTTATCATGATACATCCAATGCAGGGACAGCTCACCCTAAAATCCAAAATACATATTTTTTCTCTCCCCCGTAGTGTTATTTATCCATAGATTGTTTTGTGTTAGTTGCCCGAGTTTTGTAGATATCGGCCCTAAAGATTTTTCCATAGAGAGTTTCATGTAGGAACTATTTTCTATTCTGGACCAAACTACACCCACTAGCTAGCTGCTGCTAGCTGCAGTTTCATGTCAGAACTAGCTAGCTAGCAGCTAGTGGGTGTAGTTTGGTCAAAAGAAAATAGTTCCTACATGAAACTGCTCACATTCACAACAAGGTCCGTGGATTATCTTGAGTAACCGGGTCATAATTTCTGGAAAGTTTCTGGAAAGAGACATTGCTGTTGAGCTTTTCAAATGTTTTATTTTTGCAAATTGAGCACCACAGGCCGAGCGCCACTAACACAAAATGATCTCTAGATGGATAAATAACAACTCAGGGGAGAGGGAAAATATGTATTTTGGATTTTAGGGTGAGCAATTTCGTTAAATATCAGTATATAGGTCCGTTCATGCTTTTCTTCCCCTGCTTGTTGTCACCTTGTTCCAGCAGGGCAGAGACCTTAGTTGTTGCCTGGTGGAGAAGAGCAGATCTGGGGATGGTGAACAGAACCTCCCCCTCCTCTATGTCCTCCTTAGCCAGCATGCCATACTCTGCCACTGTCCCCTCTTTGCTCACATACACCTGGGAGGGAGAGAGAGACACGTCCAGCTCAAGGAATGATGTTCGCTCACCTATATCAGGCTCTACCTACTGTATATCAGGCTCTACCTCTTTTGAATGACAGATTCAGGCAGACATATATACATGTTGATTTGACAGATTAAAAAATTGATACCTGATGCAGCATTTGTGTGTGTATCCCTTTAAGACCGCGAACCGCGTGAATGCGGTTCGCAGTCTTAAAGGGATACACACACAAATGAGGGATGTATACACGCAAATGCTGCATCAGGTATCAATGGGTTAAGTAATAGCCTACATACATAAAAGGATATCTGAGATTATTGTGTAAATTGTGAGAACAATGACCTTATTGCTGAGCACTAGGCCGACTCGGTCACACCATTGTAGAAAGTTCTGCAGAGGCTTGAGCTCTGAGCCTTCGTCTACCTGTCAGCAATGGAGTCACATGGATATTATAAACATCATTATATCTTTGCATCTGCAATCGGACGTCAGAGACGGGTAGGAGAGCGTTTTGAACAGCCGAGTCCCCCAACTGACTTATGGAAGTTTGTGTGACGCTAGTTCCAGAGTGTATACGGAGAACATAGCGTAACATTATGGGGCTAGGATCCATTTCACAGCAAACAATTTGATGCAGGAAGTAAAACAGGTATCACACACACACACACACACACACACACACACACACACACACACAATGGTTCAATTCCATTTAGGAGTTCCAGTGCCAGGGCCCTCATTACTGTTATAGGTTATACCTGCTTGCTTTACATCCTGCTGCCACGTCAAAACGGTTGCTGTGAAACGGGCCTAGATAAGATGAGCTAGTTCACACAAATTGGCAGGTAGACAAGCTGTCGAACTTTCTAGGCTACATCAAAGTTCAAAGTATGTGGCCTCCTCTCCGCTCGCCATGTTTTCTCTCTCCTACTTTATTGTTGTTTTGGAGATCATGGGGACCAGCGTCAAGCCAGCCACAATACAAAACGGGGGTTTTCCCCTGGTTATTGCTTTCAAAATAAAGGCATAATAATAATGAAACGATGTTAAAAAATATATATACCTTATACTTTGAAGGGAATATTGCTCATTTCCGGCTGTGTTGGAGTATATATATGTGTGTGTGTATATATATATATATATATATATATATATATATATATATATATATATATATATATACTACAATGGGCGGGGCGTCGGTGAGTTCATACGTGTGACGTCACCTGCGCTATATAAAGAGCTGTCTACAGTTGGTCAGCCTCTGGTGGAGCTAAACCCGAAATTGCTATTCGTGTTTTCCAGGCATAGCCTACATTAGACCGCTGTTTGAATATGCAATGCCGGCGTGGTGCAATATAGGAAAAGTAGAACTGAAAAAACTCCAGACTGTCCAAAATATTGCAATACCAATGTCATACAGGCTCCCCAGATATACTAACACAAACTATTGCCACCAGATATCTGGCCTGATGACATTAGAGGAAAGACTTATCATTTTAGGAAAAAAGTACTTTAACAAAGCTGAGCTGAACCCCTCGCTCCAACCAGCAATACTCGAAGAACGAACAGGCCCCCCGAGATATATCTGCAGCACCCCCTTGTCCTTCTTAACCCAACAAATGTAGCCTAATCACTTTATGATTTTATGGTTTTATTCTATTATCATTTCAATCCTCATGGTGAGTTTTATAGCCGGTTAATCCTGGATTGTATTATAACGTTTATAAGGTTAATTTTATGATTTTGTTCTATTATGTTAACCCTTATTAAGAGTTTTATAGTCGGGCAATCCTGAAATGTAGCTATTATAACATGTTTATAAGGTCACAGGCTATATTGTTTGTTTTAGTGTTCTAACTCTTAATTTCTCCCCTATAGAAAAAAAAAAGAAAAGAAAAGGAAAAAAAATGCATACACACACACACACGCACGCACGCACGCACACACACACACACACACACACACACACACACGCGCTGGTGAGTAGGGTTATGATGCTGAGTGTAACAGCCTGCCTCCCTGATCCCCTCCGCCCTTCTATCCACTCCGAGGAACAGAGGGACTGAAGAGGACTGTCCGTCCTGAGCTGTCCCTACAAGGTACCAAGATTACTACTACTACTACTGGTCAGCCTCTGACTGAACCACCTTAAAGTGCTGTGCAGGAAACATGGTGGAGCTAAACCCGAAATTGCTATTCATATTTTCCAGGCATAGCCTACATTAGGCCGCTGTTTGAATATGCAATGCCGGCGTGGTGCAATATAGGAAAAGTAGAACTGAAAAAACTCCAGACTGTCCAAAATATTGCAATACGAATGTCATACAGGCTCCCCAGATATACTAACACAAACTATTGCCACCAGATATCTGGCCTGATGACATTAGAGGAAAGACTCATTATTTTAGGAAAAAAGTACTTTAACAAAGCTGAGCTGAACCCCTCGCTCCAACCAGCAATACTCCAAGAAAGAACAGGCCCCCCGAGATATATCTGCAGCCTTGTCCTTCTTAATCCAACAAATTTAATCATTTTATGATTTTATTCTATTATGTTAACCCTTATTAAGAGTTTTATAGTCGGGCAATCCTGAAATGTAGCTATTATAACATGTTTATAAGGTTACAGGCTATATTGTTTGTTCTGGTGTTCTAACTATTAATTTCTCCCCTATAGAGGGAAAAAAAATGCATACACACACACACACACACACACACACACACGCTGGTGAGTATTGATGACGCTGAGTGTAACGGCTTCGTTAAAAAACGCATTTACGTTTCAAAAGTCCTAAAAGTGATTCAAGTTGGTGAAGATTATCCTGCTGACCCCAAATTATCGCTTCCAGAAACTTTTGTTAACCACAGACCTTATTTGATGCATTTAAGTGAAATCCCCATTCTAAAAGCTCATTGACTTTCCCCCGTAAGATCCAGGAAGTCCGGGACTTCCGCCTGCAAAAATATGTCATCCCTGTGGTACTCTGTTGAATATAGCTGAAGCTGACTATGGTAAATATAATAATGGTCGATCAGAAATGTTGTAATTATCTTGTAATATCAATCAATCAACTTTGATTCGCAACACATTAGTCCATAAAAAAACAAACAACAATTAAATGAAAATACTTTTTAAAAGCACAGTGAAACTATAAAAGGCACTTATAGCAAAATGTCCACATTATGTGAGTCACATCATTAAAAGCAGGATTATACTCAGCAGCATGATAATAGCATTCTGTGAAACATTCAGTTCACAAATAAACTTGTACATCAACAGATTTCTCATGAGCAGCTGAAAAGTGTTGACTCTGCAACAGTCCGATGCAGTCAGTCATTATAAGCAACTTGAAGTTTGTGGATGCTCGCTTTGTTATACTTCACCCACAAGGGGGCAGTATCAGAACATGAGTGGAATTTCCTTACCATGTTTGCTTGTACTGTACACAACACATGGCACATGAACACAACATATTCAGTAGCTGTTGAAACCCAGCACTGCTAATGGAGAAAATTTGCCGGGTGTTACCAATCATACAACCGGTCCTACAGCCTCTTGTCCATCTTGACTCTCTCACTTTATCTCTCTCTCTCTCTCTCTCTCTCTCTCCCTCTCTCTCTCTCTCTCTCTCTCTCTCTCTCTATCTATCTATCTATCTCTCTCTCTCTCTATCTCATCTAATTCAGTTTGGTGGGTCCCATGTTGCAGCAGCAAAACCAAAGCTGAATGTCCATAGAACAGCTTCCCAGGTTTGTATCAAAGTCTATGACACCCGTTTGTAGCCTACCTTGATGAGGTGACGGGGTGATGGGTGACTCGCCCGGCTGCTTTGTCATGGACCCTTGCGTGGGATCCCAGGCACAATATCTCTCATAAGCACATTATGCGGCTGGTAATCATGTTGTAATATTGAATGTCAATAATATGTCCCCCCCCCCCCCCTGTGTCTGAGCATGTTTGTTTGTCTTGTCCAGGGGTGCCCAAATTCTTTCCCATGAAGGGCCAAAACTCAATCTGGGTGGAGGGCCGAGGGCCAAAAATAAACATTGTGGAATTACATTAAAATGTATTGTGGTATAAAAAAAAAAAAAAAAAAAAGTCCCAAATCCGTGGCGGGCCAAAACAAACAGAGCGCGGGCCCCAAATTGGTCAGCACTGGTCTTGTCTATGCACTGTTCTGACAAATTAAAATACAATATTGGGGGGAAAAGGCTTTGACTTGATGTTCACAAAAACCTGTTATTTTGTATTGCTAATAAAGTGTCTACACAGACCCAAAACAAGCCCCTCCCCCTCTCCATCTCTCTCTCTCCCCTCCCTCTCTTCCCCCTCTCCCTCTCTCTCCCTCCCTCTCTTTCTCTCTCTCTCTCTCTCTTTATCTCTCTCTCTCTCTCTCTCTCCCTCTCTCTCTCTCTCTCTCTCTCTCTCTCCTCTCTCTCTCTCGCTCTCTCTCTCTCTCTCTCTCTCTCTCTCTCTCTCTCTCTCTCATCTAATTCAGTTTGGTGGGTCCCATGTTGCAGCAGCAAAACCAAAGCTGAATGTTCATAGAACAGCTTCCCAGGTTTGTATCAAAGTCTATGACAGCCGTTTCTAGCCTACCTTGATGAGGTGACGGGGTGATGGGGTGACTCGCCCGGCTGCTTTGTCATGGACCCTTGCGTGGGATCCCAGGCACAATATCTCTCATAAGCACATTATGCGGCTGGTAATCATGTTGTAATATTGAATGTCAATAATATGTCCCCCCCCCGCCCTGTGTCTGAGCATGTTTGTTTGTCTTGTCCAGGGGTGCCCAAATTCTTTCCCATGAAGGGCCAAAACTCAATCTGGGTGGAGGGCCGAGGGCCAAAAATAAACGTTGTGGAATTACATTAAAATGTATTGTGGTATAAAAAAAAAAAAAAAAAAAAGTCCCGAATCCGTGGCGGGCCAAAACAAACAGAGCGCGGGCCCCAAATTGGTCAGCACTGGTCTTGTCTATGCACTGTTCTGACAAATTAAAATACAATATTGGGGGGAAAAGGCTTTGACTTGAGGTTCACAAAAACGTTAGGGTTGTGCTACAACCCAGGTTTTACGAGTGAGAACGAGAGCTCTCACTAGTGCCTTAAACGCTGCAACGCAGCCCTATGGAAGACTGTTATTTTGCTCCAAAATTACTTTTCATTAAAACCTGACCACCCACCCGTAGGTGGCGTGGTACCCCCTGGGACTGACACGGATCCACGTGACTACGTCACGTCCTGCCAGTCCAGGGAATAATCACTCTAATTTCTTCCAGCCCGCTGAGATCCGACGCACCCCGTGACGCATCGACACAGCAAGGCTGGGTAGTGAGAGCTCTCGTTCTCACTCGTAAAACCTGGGTTGTAGCACAACCCTAACGTTTTACTTCGTTTCGAACTCAAGCTCTCACTAGTGCCTCCATTCAACCGACCTTGCTGCCGGGAGCACCCCACAGGGCGACCCGAAAGGCACCGGTGAACCACGGCCATATGGCAACGTTTATGCCTAACCGTCTGACATATTAGAGTGGCAACGATACTACTTTCTTGCCACCGACAGCACCGCGTGCGCGAACTGCGCACCGGACACGTCGAGACTGTAGTACCTGACAAAAGTGTGATGAGAGGACCATGAGGCCGCGGCACACATGTCCTCCACCGACACACCGCGCAACAACGCAGAGGATGTCGCAACACCTCGCGTAGAAAGCACCTTGATACCCTCCTGGGGAACCTTGCCCACGGCAGAGTATGCCAACGCGATCAACGGGGTTAACGTGCAAGCTAAGCCTGCACCGGTAAGAGCTGGAGTACTACACATCGCTAGATACTGGCTGCACGGGAGCAAGCTAGCTAACTAGCTATTTCACTGAAGAGCATTACTACTCTCGCTTAAGGCGCGCCCTACACAGAGGTAGCTGGCGCGAAGTACTTAGCACACAGACACTAACTGCACGTGTGCACGTTAGCTATCTGTGCTACAAGGTAGTCCAAGCTAGCTGCACTGAGCAAACTAGCTAACTATCTAACGCGCGCGCTAAAAAGCCGGCGTTCCTAAAGTACCTAGCAACAGAAGCAACCGCACGGATGCATCTAGCTATCTGTGACAACTGTGCTATTTAGCCTGTTGTTCTAGTGCTAACGGTACAAGCTATTCTGCATGTATGCAAACCTAGCTAGAGTTATGAGTGCAGACCTGAGTCATGCGCTCAAGCCTAACAACGTTACCCCGTTTCCGGGGAAACGTTTCACATCAACTGCACGGCGGCAGTTAGCAACAGTTAACTAAGGAAGATACTCTTAGCTTTTTAGATGACTTGTTCCGACGCCGCAGGGTGAAGGGTACAGGGTCGGTCTCCGAAGCCTGCTTTATCCCGTCCACGCGACCCTCTTGAGGTGGGCAAGTCAGCCGGAACGAGCCTAGTATCTAAAGCTATATAATATAACTCCTCGTTAACCGCGGAGCTTTCACAAAACACGTCTTCACAGCGGGTGGAAGAAAGCGGAAGAGTGATTATTCCCTGGACTGGCAGGACGTGACGTAGTCACGTGGATCCGTGTCAGTCCCAGGGGGTACCACGCCACCTACGGGTGGGTGGTCAGGTTTTAATGAAAAGTAATTTTGGAGCAAAATAACAGTCTTCCATAGGGCTGCGTTGCAGCATTTAAGGCACTAGTGAGAGCTTGAGTTCGAAACGAAGTAAAACCTGTTATTTTGTATTGCTAATAAAGTGTCTACACAGACCCAAAACAAGCCCCTCCCCCTCTCAATCTCTCTTTCTCCCCTCCCTCTCTTCCCCCTCTCCCTCTCTCTCCCTCCCTCTCTCTCTCTCTCTCCCTCTCTCTCCCCCTCTCGCTCTCCCCTCCTCCTCTTTCTCCCCCTCTTCCTCTCTCCCTCTCTCCCCCCCCCCCCCCTCTCTCTCTCTCTCTCCTCTCTCTCTCCCCTCCCCCTCTTTCTCCCTCTCTCCCCCTCTCCCTCTCTCTCCCTCTCTCTCTCGCCTACCTCCCCCCCCCTCTCTCTCTCTCTCTCTCTCAGGCATCCTCTGTGGCTCCACAGGCTCCTCCTCCTGACACAGCACCTGCAAAGAGGCTCAAGTACACAAGTAAGTAAGTAAGTAAGTACACTTTTCCTCGCGAGACTTTCCTGCTGGCTGGGCTGTGTACTGACTTGATGAGAGTTGGCTGGGCTGTGTACTGACTTGACGAGAGTTGGCTGGGCTGTGTACTGACTTGACGAGAGTTGGCTGGGCTGTGTACTGACTTGACGAGAGTTGGTGAAACTCACCCCGAATGAGGAAATGAGATCCCTGGAAAGAGTAGTGGAAATAGCCTGGGGGTGATTAGCAGTCTGATGTTTCTTTAGGGGTCATATACTGACGATATGGGTAGAACACGGGAAGAAAACTGTCTATTTACATGGAGTAACAGCACGCTGCCATGTGGCCCCGACGGAGCGCATTCAAGGACTGGCTTGGAGTACTATTTAGATCACAACAATGCCTAGGACGCTTCAAATCACTGCGGAGAACACTAGGTGAGTCGTCAGATAATAATTAATGTGAGCAGAGGGCTCCAGGTAAAAAAAAAAATTAAATTCTCCTTTAATATACTTGGCCAATAACATACAAAATAGACTGTCCGTACATTGATGAGGCTCCTCCCCCCCAACACCTCCTCCCCCTCTGCCACAGGTGGGTCGCTAACTCATTCACTCACCCAGCCACCCTCTCATTTAATAATGCACAACACTGAAGGACACCTTACACCACATGGTTCAAAACAAGCAGCAAATATCAAGGCAATCAAACAGTCATTCAAAAGATAACTTAAAGTCGAAATGGACCGGAACGGAATGCAATAGCGCGAGATGACAGGGTTGAGAGGCGGACCATAATAGGGTGTCGATGATTTGATTTGACAATTCTGGGGACTGGCTTTCCCAGGTGAAAAAGTAGTATACTTTTGTATATTTGAAATATAATTTAAGTATACAAAAGTTATTATAATTATACTTTTACTTTTTGTGCTTAATATAAAGTATATTTAACATGTACTTTTATAAAGTGTACTTCAGAAAAGATGCCATTAAGGTCAATTTAAATGTACTAAAAATAAATATACTCATTTTTCCAATACTTAAAGTGGTATTTTAGTTTACTTTTAAAAAGCGTACTTTCTTGCAAGTGTATTATAAATTGTACCTAAGTATACTTTTAAAATAGTATACGAAATTGTAAATACTTAAAGTGGTCATATAGTGTACTTATAAAAAGTATACTTATTTTTAAGTCAATTTTAATAAAGTATTAGTATACTTTATCATAGTACACTTTAATTGCTATTATTTACACGTGCATTTAAGTGTACTTTAAAAAAGTGCACTTTAATATAAGTTCATTCTAAGCTGTATTTTAGTGTACTTTTAAAAAATATACTAATTTGCAACTACGTAAAGTGGTAATTTAGTATACTTATGAAAAGTACACTTATTTTCAAGTCCATTGTAATACACTATTAGTATACCTTATTATCATACACTTTAAGTGGAATTATTTATAAGTGTATTTAAGTGTAATTGCAAATAGTACACTTTAATATAAGCTCATTCTAAGCTGTATTTTAGTGTACTTTTAAAAAGTATACTAAATTGCAACTACGTAAAGTGGTAATTTAGTATACTTATGAAAAGTACACTTATTTTCAAGTCCATTGTAAGACACTATTAGTATACCTTATTCTCATACACTTTAAGTGGAATTATTTATAAGTGTATTTAAGTGTAATTGCAAATAGTACACTTTAATATAAGCTCATTCTAAGCTGTAATTTTAGTGTACTTTTTAAAAGTATACTAAATTGCAAATACGTAAAGTGGTAATTTAGTGTACTTATGAAAAGTACACTTATTTTCAAGTCAATTGTAATACACTAACAGTGTGCTTTATTGTAGTACACTTTAAATTGAATTATTTATAAGTGTATTTAAGTGTACTTGCAAAGAGTGAACTTTAATATAAGTTCATTTTAAGCTGTATTTCAGTGTACTTCAAAAAAGTATACTAAAGTGCAAGCACTTCTAGTGGTAACATAGTGTACTTGTGAAAAGTACACTTTTGTTAAAGTCCTTCTTAATACACAACTAGTATGATTTATTGTAGTGTACTTTAATTCCACTTCATTAGAAGTGTATTTAAGTAAACTTATAAAGAGTGCACTTAAATGTTAGTTAATTTTAGCTGTACTTTAAGTAGGATAAGTTGTAAATACTTACAGTCGTAATACAAGATGGAAGGAAACTAATTACTAGTACTCAAATGAGTGTAATTGATTAGCTTTTTGTGTACTTGTACTTTTTTGAGTATGTCTTTATTCAGTCATTTTACTTTTTATCTAGCCCTTTATGCACTAATTACTATTTTTTAAAGTGTGACCCTATAGTTTTTAGACAGTGGGGACAAAAGTTGCTCCAAAATCATTTATTTTTTTATTTCCTACATTGAAGTAAAAAGTAATTATATTACAGTTAGTAATCCAAGTAATTTGAAGTTACTGCATTACTTTCTCCAGCGCTGGCATAGGGTTGAAATGAAAAGTGGAGATAGGTCTGGCTTTGCAAGACTAGTGTTGCCAGATCATGATTTGTTTTTGTACTATATAGGCAAATAAATAAAATGTATGACGTTTGGCTGATTGTTGACGTAACAAGTACTTTTGAAACCAAGTAATAAGTAAAGTAATTGTATTACTTTTTAAATGAATAATCAATAATAAGTAACTAATTATACTTCCCAAACACTAATTCTGAGAATGTTTGTAAAGCTAGCTGGCTCACATTAAAATAACATGTCTGTGTGTCTGTCTGTCTGTCTGTCTGTCTGTCTGTCTGTCTCCGTCCGTCCGTCCGCCTGCCTGTCTGTCTATCCGTGTGAGAAGGTAGCAAGGTGACATTGACATTTAGGATCTTAAAATTTACTTTTTCTCTCTCTCAGCACTGATCCCTATTTGTCTGAAATATTCAGCTCTTCAAATAAGATCAGTAAGATCAAAATTAGCCTGCCCTGCACAAACACAATCATGTGTCTCAGACTCAGTGATCAAATTCAAGTATCAGCTCCATGTAGCCTACTGTATTCAGTTCTCAGATAAAATAGATACCACTAAGCAAATAAAACAAGGGTAAACAATAAAATAAGTAGTGAAGTTATTAATAGCCCATACAATTTTTTTTTAAGACATGAAAGCGAGGTAGGCCTACTCCCGGTTCTGCCTATAAACGCAAAGAAGAAGAAGAAGAAGAAGAAGAAGAAGAAGAAGAAGAAGAAGAAGAAGAAGAAGAAGAAGAAGAAGAAGAAGAAGAAGAAGAAGACACTATTATGTTTTTGAGCACTTTGGGTGGACATCGTTTTTGTTTTTCCCACACTGTGAATAATATTGTGTAACTGCTAAAATTCAGAAGGTGGCGGTATTGCACAAAATGCTGTTTGCCAACCGCCATTAAATATCAGAAGAAGAAGAAGAAGGTACTTCCGGAAGTGATCAGGGCCATGCCAGCCAACATGTTTCGTTTGAAATTCGAGCGGGCGTCCTGCCGCCCGGGATACGGTAATATTGACAAAACTAGTTGCTTATCATTTAAAACTGTATGTCTTGTATAAGCAGACGGTACCAAAGTATTTTGGTGTACCCCGAAACGCAACATTATGTGCGTTTTTCTATTAGCTAGCATACGTTAGCTAACGCTAAAGCAGATTAGCTTGCGTTAGCGCTTATTCTCTGTATAGACTGCTTTAACACAACGTTACCAGCGTTAGTTAACGCTAGGTTAGTCTGTGAGACTGATGTAACGTTAATGTTACGTTAACAGTTGAATCGTTTTAGACTTATTTGTGAATTACATTTACTCAAAGGGTGAACAGTATGCTACAAAACAATGCTAGCTGACGTTAGTGTGGGGACTCAGTCTGCTTAGCTAGCTAGCAGCCAGAGACAATCAAGTACTGTATAACGTTAGCTGCTAACTCGATGCTAGTTACAACTCTCTCCTGTTCATAATGTAGGCAGTCATGTCGGGAGGATTTTGTCTGTCTTGAAGGGGTGATCATGAAAGGCAACGACAGAAGGTAAGAGGAATAAGGTTACTGTTCTTCCTCACACACCCTAAAATAGTAAATGGTCATGTTAACCTGTCTATTTTGTCATGGTTTATCACAGAACAGATATTATTTTCTTATATATATATTGCAGGGGATTCATCCCCCAAGCAGAGTGAGAACTGCAAATTCCACACAGAAACTCCTTTTTGATGAACCCACCTGGGCAGTAGGCAGTGAGGACATGGGGACAGTTAGCCCCATAATGTGACACTGCTACTGTACTCCGATAATATTCTCGTACAGCAGTCATCGTCACACAGCGTTTGAATCCTCACTAGGTAGAAAACGGTTACACCCTGCCTTTTCGAAACCCCTCCACTCCGAAGATCGACCTCCATTCTTCGTAATGGAGGGGTTTTCCCATTTTTTTAAAGGCACCCCTATTCCGAATGGGGACATCCCCTCCATTTCGAAACCCCCCCACTCCGAAATTGATTTTCAAGTCCATATTTCTCAGAGTTTCCTGCATCAAACACTGCAACTCATTGTTTTTTATTGAAAATATGCATAGGCGGCGCTAGACCATCGGGAATGGGGAAGCTAAATTTCCTCCGATTTTCATAAAACAAAATCAATTCAACCCGACTGGCATTCACAAATAAGAACGTCCACATCTTGCTAATATGACTCAATGAACCTTATTCAACTGTGAGCATTTGACTCAAAGTTACAATTATTTTTTTTCAAACACTTGTCAGGGTATGAATGTGGGCGTGTGTAACAGCTCACCTTTAGATGTGTAGAAAACATCATTTATGATTAGATCCTGTCGGCGTAAAAATAATCAGTTGAATATGCTGCTGTGGAACAGATCTGTATGGCAAGACAACATAAATTAACAATGTTTAGTGATTGTAGAGAGATATCTCTGTGCACCTGCAGAAAACTGCGAGCCAGGAATGCGCAAGACCACACCTGGTAGGCTATTTAGACCAGCAGAGTGGAAAGTCTGTGTGCCTAAAAATAAAAACACTGCTCCGGGCCCGATACGCGGTTAACTAGAGTGTGCGTTGTCAAGGTGTAGCCTATTTCTTTGCGGAGTGGGGGAGAAAGCAAGCAGGACAGCTGTGCCCAGTCCCTGAGCAGCGGCTCGCACGATTCTGAACAACACAGAGTGCAAACATGTCTGTGATCCACAGCTGATTTTAGGATGTAGCCAACGTTCACATTCCTGTATCTATCTGAATGCAGCAGGCTCGTGTTTACTGCTATAGCGAAATTATATGAAGACAGTGACATATAATAAAAAAAACAATGAGTTGAAACATTTATTTCAAGCTGCAGGAATGCAGGAAACTCGGAGAAATATGGACTTGAAAATCAATTTCGGAGTGGGGGGGTTAAATCAATTTCAATTTCGGAGTGGGGGGGTTTCTGAGTGGGGGTGTGTCGGAACGATGGTGTTTCGGAATGGAAGGCGGTCCCCGCTGAAAACGCTGTTAAAAAAGCTCTCCTACCCGTATCCGACCTCCGATTGCAGATCCGAAGATATGATAGTCCGCCTAGTGAAGCCAGTAATTTAACCGGCGCTGTTAAAATGATACTGCTTGCGTGAAACACCCGTTTAGAAGCAGTCTTTGCACAGCCTGTGCCATATTGAGGACAGGAGAAGCCGACAGGAACCTATTTCATGACATGTTTTGCTTCCCAGGTGCGCTGGATTTGCGTTGATCACTGACAGCCGCCGTCTCCGTGTGACTGCATGTGTTGTTTGCTCGCCATGTGCAAGCGGTGCACCAAGATAGTGAGATCAAACACACCCTGCTGTAAATTCAGCGCAGGCTGTACAAAGACTGCTTCTAAACGGTTGTTTCACGCAAGCAGTATCATTTTAACAGCGCCGGCTAAATTACTGGCTTCACTAGGCGGACTATCATATCTTCGGATCTGCAATCGGAGGTGGGATACGGGTAGGAGAGCTTTTTTAACAGCGTTTTCCACCTATTGAGGATTCGAACGCTGTGTGACGATGACTGCTGTACGAGAATATTATCGGAGTACAGTAGCAGCGTCACGTTATGGGGCTAGGGGACAGTCAGCTTCTTAGTGTATGTAAAATTCTGACACACTGGAATAGTGAATTACAAGTGAAATAATAGACTGTAAACTCTCAATTTCATGGACCCTCTCTTAATGCAAGTGTGTGTGTAGAGAGAGCTATCTCACTCTCTTTCTCCCTGCAGAATCATATTAGCTTCCCCACGGCGTGGCAGCAAATGCTTTATGGACCGGGGCCCTGTGGGTGGGAACCACTGGTGTAGAGGTAAAAGCACTTGCCTACCACCGCGGAGTCCCAGGTTCAACTCCTGCCAGAGGTACCTCTGGCTTGGTCAGACATTCCTAAAGATTGGCCGTGTCTGCGGGTGGGAAGCCGGTAGGGTATGAGTCCTGGTCGCTGCACTAGCGCCTCATCTGGTTGGCCGGGCCACCTGTTTTGGGGAATGGGCACTGGGGGGAATGGCATGATCCTCCCATGCGCTACGTCCTGCTGGTGAAACCCCTCTGACCCGCGCAACGACCGTTATAACGGGGAATTGGCCAAGTACATTTGGGGAGAAAATGTGAGAAAAATCCACAAAAAGAGATTCTCCAGAAGATGCTGAAAAAGAATTACACTCATGAGTACTACAGATAGAAAATGAAGTTTTCTCACTGCAATCTTATCTGACTTTGTTGTCCAGCTTAAGGCAGTGTGTCCAGAGGCTGCTCTGTGTGCGCTGCATCTTCACTACCCATCTACTCCTCGTAGAAACTCGACATCACTCCATCGACAACAGATACAGCTGCCCAGAGGTATGACAGTACAACTGTATTTTATTAAAAAAAAAAGCTGAGGGACCTGGTGCTTGCATGTGGTTGGAATACAGTATATATAATAGTTCCTGTTTGTGATTCCCAGAGCAGTCGTGTCACCTGTCAAGGGCCTGTACCAGCCACCCACCCTCTGCTGGGATACCAGCCATCCAGCCGCTGCTCAGCGCTGCCCTGTGTAGAGCATCCTGCCCACTCTCAGCAGACTTTCCCCAAGTAGGGCTGAAATAGGAAGAGACTAAGGTAGAGTCCTGCTCTGGATGTCTGTTTTTATTTGCACAGCTCCCCATGTCTTATCTTAATCATGGAATATTTCAAATGTGATACAGTTGCCATACTCTTCAGGTGCTTCTAAAAGCTGTTGGGAGTAATTGTTGGTGTGGGTGTGTGTTTCTAGATGTGCCCTCTGGTGTGTTTGCTCCAACCTCATCTTCACTGAACATCAGATCATCCTCAGTCTGACTGACCTCACTCAGCCTCAACGTAAAGCACACGCCACTAACGGACTCGTCAACATCAGTAGGTGGGTTATCCCTTTTTATATTATTATTTTTTCTCATTTCCCCCAATTGTACTTGGCCAATTTCCCTCTGCTGCCCCGCTCGCTGCTCCACCCCCTCTGTCGATCACATTTGCCAGCTGCTTTTCACCTGATAGCGGGGAGCTTCAGTGGCTGGACGTAGCATGTGGGAGGATCACGCTATTCCCACAGTCCCCTTCCGCCCCGAACAGGCGCCCTGACTGACCAGAGGAGGCGGTCGTACAGCGACCAGGACTCATGCCCTTAATCTGGCTTCCCGCCCGCAAACACAGCCAATCGTGTCTGTATAGACGCCCGACCAAGCCGGTGGTAACACGGGGGCACGGACCTGCGACCCTCATCTTGGTAGGCAGGGAATCTACCGCTACACTACCCGGACGCCCAGTAGGAGGAAATATTAAGCAGGAAGTACAGTATATGCTCATTTATTTGTCTGCTCATAGTCATCTAATTCCAGGGCTGGCCCGAATAAAAACATCTGGGCTCCGGATATTCGGTGGTAGGTCAACAGTGAATATTTGGATATTTGAGATGCAACACGCATCTTGGTCTACTTTCGGTTTCGCGTTTCTCCCCCAGACCATGCTGCCGCTGGGGAAGAAACGCGCACACACAGTGGTTATCCTATAGAAATGACTGAAAGATTATGTAAATATATTAGGCTATACGCTGTGTTGTGTTCTGTGTGCTGTGAACATGACTCTGGAAGGAATTAACTGCAGCCACACCGATCCATCAGAAAGGATAGATTTCTGTTGTTTTGGAATGTCAACGCCATTTAAAAATAAAATAGAAAATGCCTCTAATTTGCGGTGACAAATCTGTCCGTCCAGAAAGAAGATGTGGCCTGTGTGTTTCAGTAGCAAGCAGACTACTGTCTCTTCACACCCAGCACGTTCTCATTCTCATCGCATCCTAGTTTGACGTATAGTCAGGATCCCATGGCCCACTACCGATGTTAACAGTTCCATTCCTCCGCCGTTAAGAACTAAAGTAAACACGTGGGCCTCTATCTTCCGACAGGCGCTATCCCTAAATAGCGCTTTGCGCACTGTTTGCGCGTGCATTAAGGCACGGACGATAGCGTTCCGCCTTGCCTCCCCCACCGAGCAGCAAAAAAAAAACATCCCCACCTCACGGGAGCTACTGGTAATGATTTATACAGAAATGTTACTGTTTCAAAGTGATATAATTGTCTGGTAGACGTGACCTCCCTGATTTCTAAGTTAAAACAGCCCCGAAATATGTTGGGGATGCAATTCTCGGCGGGCATGCGGAAACAATTCTGCCAAAAATCATCTGCGCCCCAAAATGGTAACTGTCTGCCTTTCCGAAGCTCTGCCACTCCGAACGTTAACTTCCAGTATTCGGACTGGCGGTCGTTCACCTTAGAAGCCGCAATGCCGACCTTAGGTTTAGGCGTGGGGGTGGGAGAGGTTAGGTTTTGGGTTAGGGTCTGGGGGAGGTTAGGTTTAGGCATGGGGGGAGGTTAGGTTTGGCGTGGGGGCTGGGAGAGGTTAGTGAAAAACGGGGAATATAGAACCCTTTCTGAGTGCCGATATTTCGGAGTGGCAGAACGTCGGAGTGGCAGCATGTACCCCCCAAAATGCCCGCGCAAACGGGATTTGGGCGGTCTTAACTACCAGAATTATTCACAGGCGTGACCGGGCAAGGCTGGCATACGTCAATCAAAACCAATCAGATTCCCGTCTCGCAATGGTTGTTTGCGTGAGGTTGCCTCACCGAGGCATGCAATATGCTGTAATTATCTCCAAGCGTAATAGAGTGTACTCACTCCTGCGAGGACAGAGAGAGCTTATTGACAGATCGTCTGTGGTGCCGACCCTTCGGGTTATGAAGGTAAATAGCCTATGTCCATTGTCCCACAAGTGTTCTCAATTTATTTCCCTCTTTGCGATGTGATAAAAGTTTCTCAGTGAGTTATAGTTGATTGCCTCACTGAATTATCTGCTGCTAATACCCAAATATATATAAATATCCAAAAGTAATTCCACTTTCCACTCCGCAAATACCTCTCTGCGCTCGGAGCGCAGCCGTAATCTCTGTGCAGAGCGCCCAGCGCAGAGAGGTATTTGCGCGTAAGAGGCCCTTTTCATAGCTCTTAGCGCAAAGTAATTGCGCGCTGCTGACGATAGGATAACGCCATCTATCCCACATTTTAGCGCTGAAACACCTGCTTTGGCTTGTGGCAGCCAATGCCCAGTACACTTACTGTATCTCACAGTCATGCGGTTGTGTCCGCCCCCAATTTGCATTGCGCATGGCGTTAAACGAGCGGAAAATTAGCGCTTTTGGGAAGATAGAGGCTAGGGCTGCACGATATGAGGAAAAGCTGCGATGTGCGATAACTGTTCAATATTGTGATGACGATATGACCTGCGATAAATAAAAAAATGCTATAAAAAAATATTAATGGGTAGGGGTGCTCCGATCCGGCTAAGCCACGATCCGATTCCTATTCCTGGGGTCACGATCCGATTCCAGAATCGATTCTCGATTCCAACGATTCTCGATTCCAGAATCTAGAATCGATTCTCAATTATGTAGTTTGATATTGCAATAACACACAAAGGTAAATCTAAGACTAAAAATGACAAATGTATTAATGCTGAACTTCAAATTCAACTTCTGAAGTATTACAGTGAGGGCCTAAATTCATTTTGCAATACGAGTGTGTTAATTTAAGCATATGTATCAGTAAGTGGCACGGGATTCTCAAAGCCTGTGTTGAGGGTCATACGAACAAAAATGCACTCTTGAAGCTAAAAAAAATCCAAAACCAACAAGTTAATTATTTACATTTTTACTTCAATGTAGAACAGTCATTTCTTACACATGAGATTACTTTTAGTCATAACGATTATTGAAAGATATTCCATATTCCAGACTGAAATGTTATAATAGAAGTGGAGTATTGGCCAGATAACACGTGACTTTTGCGATGTGTTCATCGCGCATTTTCATATCGCGATGACGATGAAAATACGATAAATCGTGCAGCCCTAATAGAGGCCGTGTAGTGCCGTTGGTTAGGTTTAGGCAACAAAGCCACATTGTTAAATTTCTACCTCTTCTCTTACAGTTCCTTGACCTCTGCGTTCACTATAAAAGCTTGTCTTGCATTAATTTGTCTTTTTTCTTTTCTCATCCCCTCAGCCTTGTTGGCGGACAGGTCTTCCACTCCGGTGCAGAAGGACAGCAGCCTATGGGAGCAGATCACAGCCTGCGTTGTCAGCCAGCCTGCGTTGTCAACCAGCCTGCCTTCAGGACTGTGGCTTCATGGTTTAACATTTTGGTTATTTGGCTCATCGGACTTACTTATGTCTACTACCCCTCCTGGGGTATAGGCCACCAACAAGGGCTTTCCAGCCATCGGCTCATCGGACTGATACCGATATATTCAAGATCAAACATCAGCTGATAGCCATATGATTGCTGATATATTGTGCATCGCTACTGGTAACTGTTTTAATTTCTTACATACATTTGTATTACCATAATATTTTAATGTAAATAAAATGTGTTTTTCTCATAATTGAAGTGCAATTGGTCATTGAACAAAACGGCACATTTGGAGTGTACTAAAATGGCACCATGTGAAGTGTAATAGTGATGTATTGTGAGTATACTTCAGGAACATTTAATACAGTACTTAAAGTATAACAATGTTCTATTTAAAATACACTTTTATCCTGACGCATAAGCAATGATGGAATACACTTCAGATACACTTTTAGTCAATTATAGTACACTTTAAGTACATGTCTTTATTATGCTTAAATTGTGATAGAACTTCACTATAAATACATTTCTTATTAACAATAGCACACTTTAAATGTACTAATTAAAATCAAAAAGTGCATTTGAAGTTTATTTGAAATATTACTGAGGCATGCTAGAAGAATATTAATAGTATGATAACTGTATTTAAAGTATACTTGTAGACTACATCAATTGATCTATAATGCCTTTTTAAGTATATTTTCAACACACTGGTGATATAATACAATTGTACTGAAAGTGTGTTTTGAATGCTCACGAATCATGCTTTTCACTGGTGTACTTCAGTACACTTAAAGTTTATAAAAAGTTGTTCCAAAAAAGCATACAAATTACACTTAAAAGGTGCTCAAGGAGTCCATAAGTACTACTAAATGACTACTTAAGTACACTTAAGTATAACTTAAGGGTGCCAAATTAACATATGCTAACTGAAAGTGTACTTAGTACATACTGTGAAAAGTATAATTTAAGTATAATACTTTTTCACCTGGGTTGGCATTGGCCAATCATAGCGTGTTCCACCCCAAATGCAGGGGGATTCAACGTGTTGTTGTGCTATACGCGAGTGGGATCCGCAGACTACCAGGCAGCCAGGCTGCTTCTGTGCGGAACGAGTGGACAATCCGATGCATGGGTGCTGCCCGCCCGCCTGGAATCTCCGAGGGGCGACCCCTGACAACCACGCTCTCAGGCGTGCGCCATTATCGCTATTGTGGTAAATACGATATTCCTGGAATGCGAGTTTTAACGAGCCAGTTCCATTTCTTTGCATTCTTAGAAAGTACCATTTTCTTTATTGTGTAGATCTAGATCAACATACAATTGACCAAGTTAGTAGTTAGTTTATGGGGATAGGAATTCTGCCAGATGACAGGCACTAGGCGCCATTTTCTCCTTCATTTGGAGGAGAAAATTATCCTGAAATGAAGATTTGATTGACAGCTGCCATGTCGTCATATGATTGGTTGAAATGGGCTAGACATTTGATAGTACTAGGTGACGTCACAAACTGTAGATTACTGTTATGAATGAAATCTTGAAAAATGAACTTTTGATGTGAAAAAGTGTGAAAAACTACAGAAATTAGATTTTGTGATTTTTTTGGCATACATTATTAAATAGGTGCACTGCATACCCAGGTATTTGAACTAAAAGAAAAGAAAAGTCATTTTTGGGTTCAGCTCGACTTTAAAAACAACAATTAGGTAAAAGAATTACCACACAGAATAGGCCAGTTTAAAAAGGTGCGTTTTCAGACAAGATTTGAAGTGGGAGAGAGAGTCAATGTTACCGATGTCTTGTGGGAGGGAGTTCCAGAGACGGGGGTGGTCAGGCGGGCAGAGGGTACAGTGAATTGGAAGGCAGAGGAGGATCGGAGAGCGCGAGAGGGAGTGTAGGTTTAGTTTAGTTTAGTTTATTAGGATCCCCATTAGCCATTACACAAGGCAACAGCTACTCTTCCTGGGGTCCACAGTCAAAACAAACAATACAGATACATTACAAATATGCAAAGTAAAAGACAAAACACATTTTAAAATCATAAATTTAAGACAAACAAGAGAAAACAAACAAAAACTCACTCAACCTGGTTCTAAATACAGCATATGTCCATCCAAATAACCATGTAACCTCCATCACAATCTTCCTAAAATACTATACAGTTTATACAGGCATATAATACTATAATATAATACATCTACCTATAGCCTAACTAATACATTACTATCCGTTTATCAATCATTAACTATCATCTGTCCACCCATAGTACATCCTTATGTTATATAACGTCTAACTATATTACTACATTAATTACTATCAACTCTATACGATATCTAGGTGTATAATCACTATTTCTAATACCAGTTCCATTCATTGCGTATAATTAACTACCGTAAATTTCAGACTATAAGCCGCGGCTTTTTCCCCGTTTTTTGGCCCTGCGGCTTATATAACGGTGCGGCTTATCTATGGATTTTTCCCCCCAAAAAAAAAAAAAAAATCTCTCTTTTTTAGCACTCTTTCTAACTATAAATCCACTTCTGTTTTAATTTCCTCTCTTGCCCTCTTTTCACCACACCGCGGACACTGTGTGCACTGTAAAAAAAAACACAGGTGGTGTTGTGTTATGTTGTTTTGTTGAAATGTTAATAAATGGGAGCTTCCTCAAACAGCCATCTCTTTCCCGACAATCCCCTCTGTGCATGAATCCTTACATATGGTAATTAAACATTAAAACACAATAAAAAATAAAAAAAAATAAAAAAAAAAACATTAAAACACCTGCGGCTTATAGTCCGGTGCGGCTTATATATGTAACAAACAGGCAATTTTGCTGCTGCGGCTTATACTCCAGTGCGGCTTATAGTGCGGAATTTACGGTAGTTATGAAATTATAAAATGTACTTTTAGCTTCTTTTTAAGTCTATATCTACTTTCTATATTTATAATTGTAGGAGGTAGAGCATTCCATTTAGACATGGCTCGGTACATGACAGATTTTTTCATTGCATTTGTTCTAGGCCTAGGTAAAGTGAAATGCTCCCTCGCCACCTGTCTGGTAGTGCGGGTATGTCTATCACATGTATATTGAATATGATTATATAAACATTCTGGTTCCTTGCTACCACAGATCTTTTTGAAAAACAACCAGGCAACAACAACAGGTGTGAAGGAGTTCAGACAGATATGGAGGTGCAAGATTGTGAAGGGCCTTGAAGGTGAGAAGCAGGATTTTGAAGTCGATACGGTATTTAATGAAGAACGGGAGTGATATGGTGAATGGAGGGAGTTCTGGTACTGATAATAATGCATCATCACCACCACACTAGCTGTGTGTGCACTTCAGCACAATATGACACCGGACCGAGGTGCACAATGCATGACAGCAGTCTACACTCCTACACAAAACCAACAACACTGCATGTAAGCCAAGCCTAACGTTATAGATCTTCACAGTGCACACACACACACACACACACACACACACACACACACACACACACACACACACACACACACACACACACACACACACACACACACACACACACACACACACAATTATCACCAGCAGACAGCCTGATGTGCCAGATGTGTCTGGTCCCCCTCACATTCAGAAACATTTCCACTCGACGTGATAGTCAGTCAAAACAGTGGCAGACACAGACAGACTAAACAGAGTCAAATCAGTTGGCATAGCGGCCTAACTATACATTTTTAAATAACTTAACCTTTGATGGTGAAGGGCTGATAAACCTAACCTGACGCTGCCAGATGGACGGTTTAGCTCCACATTACGTTTCACTAAACCAGTCGATCTGGGAATGCAGTAACCCGACCCGCTGACGGAGGCGGGCACTTTTTCCAAGCTACTTGGCAGGTGATTGGATGACCCATCTGTCTATCACCGCTGGTGCGTGTTAACTTCAACCAATCAGATCGCCGAAGGTGCCTGTGCCTGATCTCCGTGGTATTCATTGATTGAGTCCTCATCGTCGTAAAGTCGCTTTCGAAGCATGAAGTTAGATTATAACGAACTAGTTGTGTGGCTCAGCCTTCCCAAATGTTGAGGGTCGTTTTTTAGAATTTAATACATAGAATTGGGAACGTTACATTCAATTTCATTCAGACTGCCTGTCACTTCCGCGGCGGCAGCCATGTTGACGAGTGAAAAGAACTACAAAGACCATGTACCCACTACTTGCCCAGATGAGCCTGAGCCCGCCTAAGGCTGCCGCTGATTCGTCGAGCCGGCACGGTTCGGCCAATCATCTTAACTGCCTGTGCATGACAAGATGGATTACGTCGAGAGAATCTCTTTTGATCTCGCGAGGTTATTCATCTTGCAAGCAAGGTTATGATAAACCACCCCTACTGTGTAAATCCATCTTTGGCCCAGACCCACTCTCCACACCAAACAATGCCAGCCAGCAGTAAGTCAAGTTTGTGCTCCAAAAGCTTTGGTTTTCTGCATGGTCTTGCCCTTCCGATTGACTCCCAACTTTTATGCCTCTGCCGCCGGCGATAGCCAGGCCGGAGGCATTATGGATCCGGGTTGTCCGTCCGTCCGTCCGTACGTATGTCCGTACGTACGTCTGTACGTACGGACATACGATGTTCGTTAACGCGATATCTGAGGAACGCCTTGACGGAATTTCATCAAATTTGCCTTAAACATCCACTTAGGCTGAAGGATGATCTGATTAGATTTTGGTGGTCAAAGGTCAAGGTCACTGTGACCTCTCGAACGCCATTTTCCAGCTTGTTAACGCGATATCTGAGGAATGCCTTGATGGAATTTCATCAAATTTGCCTTAAACATCCACTTGGACTCAAGGATGAACTGATTCGATTTTGGTGGTCAAATGTCAAAGGTCAAGGTCACTGTGACCTCTCGAACGCCATTTTCCAGCTTATTAACGCAATATCTGAGGAATGCCTTGATGGAATTTCATCAAATTTGCCTTAAACATCCACTTGGACTCAAGGATGAACTGATTCGATTTTGGTGGTCAAAGGTCAAGGTCACTGTGACCACTCGAACGCCATTTTCAAGCTTGTTAACGCGATATCTCAGAATGCCTTGACGGAGTTTCATCAAATTTGCCTCAAACATCGACTTGGACTCAAGGATGAACTGATTAGATTTTCGTGGTCAAAGGTCAAGGTCACTGTTATATATGACAGCCTGAAGCACAGGTCAGCACCACAACCAGGACATGTTATATATGACAGCCTGAAGCACACGTCAGCACCACAACACTCTTATTAAATCTTGTATGTTGTGTTGACAATCGAGACACAACAGACACATTTCAGCAGACTGACCTGTAATCTGCTCCTCCAGGCAGAGATTACGTTCGACTTACTGTCATTTGTATTATTCCCTGTGTTAAAATGACAGACAGCCTTCCGATTTTTCTGTCATTGTTTAAAAAAAAGAAGTTGAAAGACAGAGAATACTGGGGCGGCTGTAGCTCAGGAGGTAGAGCGGGTCATCCACTGATCGCTTTGGATAAAAGAGGTCTAAATCGCTTTGGATAAAAGAGGTCGGTGGTTCGATCCCCACCTCCTCCAGTCTGCATGTCGAAGTGTCCTTGGGCAAGACACTGAACCCTCAATCTGGGTAATCATGGTTATTGTTTACAGTCCAGTTGATGCGAGAATGGAGGTGGAGCTGATGGATTGTATGTCCAGATAGCATTTTGGTTAATAATAATATTAATAAATAGAATGGAGGTGGAGCTGATGGATTGTATGTCCAGATAACATAATGGAGGTGGAGCTGATGGATTGTATGTCCAGATAACAGAATGGAGGTGGAGCTGATGGATTGTATGTCCAGATAACATTTTGGTTAATAATAATAGTAATAAATAGCTGCATATGAGACGTTGTCGGACTGTCAACATCGACAGAAGGGGCGGGATGTCCGCTCTACAGATTGCTACCCTGCGTGGTAGCTTGCTGCCATTGGTGTGTGAATGTCTGTGTGAATGGGTGAATGTACCTACTGATTTTTAAAGCGCTTTGGATAAAAGCGCTATATAAATACAGGCCATTTACCATTGACCATATTATTGGGTTAACACGACCACTGCCTCCAGGTGTGCCGGCTGACCCAGCTGGCAGAGTCTTCCCCGTCCTGTCCACCCCAGCTGCCGGTCCACCTCGCCTCCCTGAGGAGCACCCTGGCCACCAAGCTGCCCCCCAGGGTCCTACTGCCCACCTTGTCCGGGTGCTACAGCAGCATGGTCACCGACAAGCGGGTAGGTCCCTCTGTCCACTTTTGCTTAGTCTAAATGTAGATTACCAAACAAGGTCTGAGTCAAGTCCATGTCATTAACATCAAGTCTCAAGTCTAAATGTACTGTAGAGAACAGCAAGTCACGTGTGCACTTCCAGCAAATTTACATTGATGTATAATGCTGATATGTTGATTAATGTGCACTGGCCCCATACACACACACACACACACACACACACACACACTATATATGTATGGTTGTATGTACACACACACACACACACATATAAGGGGTTTCACGGTACATGTATTCGTCCCGTGCCATCACGGTATGTGCCTCACAGTTGGGTGCATGTATGAAGAATATGTCAATGCACACTCCATTAATAATAATCATCAATATCCATATCTTGCACTGTTTATGAACATTGCACATCAGAAAACATGACAATGCCCTTTGCATGTGGAACAAATCTCATCACTTTCAATCCAAGTTATTTACACAAACACGTCTTTCGTATTTTCTGCCATAGGCATTCATTTTGTAAAAAAAAAAAAAAAAAAATTGAAAATTTTCTAAGTATTAATAGATCGATAATCGATAATTGATCGTTAATTTTCACCGATTATCGATTTTGGAAAATTTTCAAAATGAACATCCCTAGTCAGGATCGCACCGCACTTCACACGAGACATACTGGTTTTGATCTGCCTGTAAGAACAATGAATGGACATGTAAGAGTGGTTTCTTTTAAGCACACCATGTCAAATTACTATATCTCGCCTCGCCTCGCCTCCCCCCGTGTGTCACACTCTCGCAGCACCACTGAGAAGCAACAGAGAGAAACGATTCGCTTATTTGATTGGCCGAGTAGCATCACGTGTGATGATTTACAGCGCATGCATTGGTCTGTGAGCTTCCTGGCAGATAAACCAGTATTACCGTTAAGACTATAAAGCATGTGCCGGTTAAAATAGAAACGGTCCGTGAAAATGTAAGTTATCGATGATTTGTAGGTTATAGGGCTCGGTCCGGATAGGACGGCGTCTCGGTCCAGATGCGGACCGGAGTCCGGACTTTGAGGATCGCCGCACTAGACTATTATTTTTTATCATATTTATTTTGAGCAGGGAAGAGACATACTGTACATCATAATTACAATTATATTTTTCTTTTTGACATTACTTTTTTTTTCTTAACATTTGAATGAATTCATGTTTCGACTCATTTTTAAGAAGAAAAATACTAAAATTATCCCGTTCCAGCTTCTTAAAAGTGAATATTTTCTGTTTCTTTAGTCTTCTATGACAATAAAGTGATTATCTTTGTGTTGTGGACTGTTGGTCAGCACAAAAGACGACATTTGTGGAGGTCATCTTGGCCTTTGGGGGAAAACTGATTGCCATTTTTTACCATTTTGTGACATTTTATAAACCAAATGAATATCTAATTAACCGATTAGTGGAGAAAATAATTGACAGATGAAAATAACGTAGCTGCAGCCCTAGTTCCAGTCAGAAGTTGTTGTTTTATTTAGGTCCCAGGCTGAATATGTTTGACAATCCTTACAAAGCTCGCTGTAAACCCCACTGTATAGATATAGTGTGTTAGAGTGGAACTGTGTTTGTCTGACCACCACAGCAACCAATCAGTACCTGCAGGCTGCAGCATGATCAGATACGAGGCTGCTGTGTCCAGAAGATCCAGAGCCATGAGACACTCCTTGAACAGGTCCTTGGGGTTCCCCACGGCAGCAAACAGGTCATTCCACAGGGCATCCTCCGTCTTCCTTGCACAGTGGACGATGGTCTGGAGGAAGAGGGGGAACTCGTGATGAACTTGGCCACGTTGGGCAGCAGCGGGTCGGGGATGGGCTCCTGCGACGTGGCCTCTTCTCCAGCACCACAGGCACCATCAGCTCCATGACGTGGGGGGAGTAGGGGAGGGAGGCACAGGACTGGGCCAGCAACAACGCCTGGGTGGAGAGGCAGCATGGAGAAAAGTGTAAGAGTACTGTTATCAGGGTTCCTACACATCTTCTATGACAAAATGCCATACTGTTCTTTTTCCACACTTTGATCTGTTTTGAAGATTTTGTCTGGCGTTTAATATGATTGATGCAGAGAGACAGCTTGCCGCTGCTAACTAGCTCATATCACTGGATAGATCTGAGGTGGGCAACATTTAGTTCCTGAAGGCCATACTGACTTACATCAAGTAAGTGAAGGACAAAGGTCTCCCTATTTTTAACCCTCTCTCCCGTTGTGATTATTCTTGTTAATCTCCTGATATAATAGGGATACAAATCCAATGGCTGTAGCAGATAAGATTTATTAACATAATTCTGCCTTTTATTGAGTTTTTGGTGGTCGTTTTTGGTTTTCTTTGAGTCCGGCCCGCGGGCCTTAGTTTGCCCATGTGTGCATTAAATGGTACTTTTACAAGCCATCCCTCTGCAGAAAGGAGAACTACTGGGCTCACCAAGTGGTGTTGATAGCTCTGTGGTTGTCCCCTGAATGTATGAAGGCATACGCTTTGATCCAGACAGAGAGCCAGTCCAGGCTGGGGATACTCTGAATCACATCCATAGTCATAGACGCCACCTCATCTCCCTTCACTGACAGAGAGAGGAGGCCTAGAGGAAACAAGATGAGAGAGAGCTTTCCACTATCTGCTGAGGCACAAAAGAGACAAAACATAGAAACACAAGAGACAGCAGGTACAATACAAACTCCAAGACAGAGGGCCAGAGCGAGCGAGCGTGCGTGTGCGTGCGCCTGGCCGGGGTGGAAGGGAACTGGTGGGAATAGCGGGATCCTCCCACGTGCTACCTTCTGCCGGTGAAGCTCCCCGCTGTCAGGTGAAAAGAAGCGGCTGGCAACTGCTCATGTGTTCGGAGGAAGCATGGTGCTAGTCTATGGCTCTCCCCAGATCGGCAGAGGGTGGAGCAGCAACCGGGGCAGCAGGGGGAAAATTTGACAAGTATAATTTGGGAGAAAATGGGGGAAATCAGGGGCGGGGGGGTGTTTTGTTTTTTTGCCCCCATCTGACCATAAACAGTACGGAGGCCAAAATGTGTTCTCACAGCACTTTTTATTTTAACAATAAAAATAGTTGTCCATCAGCAGCACACAGAAAGCAGAAACTAAAAGTGAGGGGCTGTCTGCAATAGGCTAATTAACAAATCATTAATTAAATAATTGATTACAAATTAAATTGCGGCATCATTCAACAATGGAGAAATGCATTCTCATACTAATAATAAGTATGAGAAAAATTAAAGACAAAAGATTATAATGTTTTGGAAATGATTTGGCAGCCCACTTGCAAAACCTTCGTGGCCCACTGGTTGTGAATGGCTGGTATAGAGAGAGAAGATCAACTTAAGATATCTGACTTCAGCAAGGAAGTGCTGTAAGCAGTAAGCAAGCCAAAGCAGGATGGAGGCGTCTCTGTGGACATGCATACCGATGATGGCGTCCAGGGCGAGGGGACACTGCCTCAGGACCTCTTTGTAGCTGGTCACCGCAGAGCGTTCCTGACCAGCCTTCCTGTACAGGTTGGCTAGCATCATGTTGATCTGAGGCAAGGGGGAGAAATCATCTCAAATCTCTAGGAAAACTGGAAGGTGGATTATGTCAAAGATGATCAGCCCAATTATTTTGCTCAATATTGTGATCATTATATTCTCAATTCTTCACTGATCAGCAGGCCCAGACGGAATCTGTGCACACTGAACTCAGCAGATTCCGTTTGGGCCTGCTGATCAGTCTTGTCACAATGCCTCAATGCCTCCTTGTGTGTGTGTGTGATACATGGCATGGCACGTGTTAAAGGGCACGTGCAACATTTGCTTCACTGATAGCATTAATCAGTTAATGTTGAAACGGTCGATTATCGGGTAAAAGGTTATCGGTCGACATCCCTAGGTCTAATTGGTGTCAATGTAGGTGTCCTTGATGGGAAAGAGTTTGCGAACAACACTGGTATAAAGATGCAATGTGCTGCACGTCCTAAGGTTTGCTAAGACAGCAGCTGAATTAGAACATTTGAGTTACAAACACTCTCATGTCACTTGTGCTTGACTGATGTCTGCTGCTAATGTCAGAGGAAAGAGGTGAGGAAAGGCAGAGAGCTGTGCTGAGAAGACCTGCAGATGTTCACCTGAGTGGTGGCTGTTGGGGGCGGGGTGTCCATCTCCCCAGAGCCAATGGGCCTTGAGGAAGCAGATCATGTGCCTGCAGAGGTCCCACTTGCCCTGCTCCAGCACCATGTTGAACAGCAGCATGGCTCACCGCTGCCACCTCCATGTTCTGGACAGGAGAGGAGGAGTCTTAATATCATATCATGTTGTTTCATACAGCTTTTGTTTCTATAGATTATTAGATCAAAATAATTCTACTATATATGAACTAGACTGAGTTCCAGAATCAGATAGAGCTGCGATGATCAGAAAGTTAATCACTTAATCGTATTAAGAACCTCGGGTCGGATTTGAACCTGCATCGGCTGCGCGAAGGACCAAGCCTCCGTCGTACGCGTGCTACGAGGTGAGCCACCAGGTGAGCACTAGACTATTATTTTTTATCATATTTATTTTGAGCAGGGAAGAGACATACTGTACATCACAATTACAATTATATTTTTTCTTTTTGACATTCAAAAAAAATTGTCTTAACATTTGAATGAATTCATGTTTCGACTCATCTTTAAGAAGAAAAAAGAAGACTAAAATTATCCCGTTCCAGCTTCTTAAAAGTGAATATTTTCTGTTTCTTTAGTCTTCTATGACAATAAACTGATTATCTTTGTGTTGTGGACTGTTGGTCAGCACAAAAAACGACATGTGAGGTCATCTTGGCCTTTGGGGGAAAAGTGAATGACATTTTTCACCATTTTGTGACATTTTATAAACCAAATGACTATCTAATTAACCGATTAGTGGAGAAAATAATTGACAGATTGACAGATGAAAATAACGTAGCTGCAGCCTTAGTTCCAGTCAGAAGTTGTTGTTCTATTTAGGTCCCAGGATGAATATGTTTGACAATCCTTACAAAGCTCGCTGTAAACCCCACTGTATAGATACATTGATCCTATTTCGGACTGCCTGCCCTGTCAGCGGACATCTGTGGATTAGATCTTGTAGCATCGCTGGACGAACGGCTAGCTTGCTAGCTTGGCTGGGTTTGTTTGTAGCCCTGGGCCCAAGCTGGCAGTTAGCAGCCACGCCGGGGCTGTCCTGCTGTATCTGTCACCGGGTGCCTCCCGTGTTGGCCTGCCTTCTGCTCTGCTGCGGGCCTGTCCGTGCCCCTACAGGATTCTCCAGCCACGTCGGGCGGCCCTGGCTGTGGGCGGCCCTGCCTGTCAACCTCCGCAGCCGGAGCTACGTCAGCTAAGCTAGTAGCCTACTAGCGCCCCTCGGCTCCCAGCCGACATCGTAAGGAATTTTACAGTCTACTCTTGCTACCACTATTTGCTATTACTTTGAACTAACGCCTAAGTGCAGCTGTTGAAGAGACATATATATCTGTGGCCTGGATGAGCCATAGCCAAGAGCCACACCGCTACCCTCGCAAACATCACTCCTGCTGAGGCTAGGCTAGCCGTCTAGCTAGCCTGCTCAAACTAAAGACGCATATCAGAGAAGCTAGCCGTCTAGATAGCCTGCTCAAACTAAAGACGCATATCAGAGAAGGCACACTCGCCGGAGTGCTGGTGCCCCAGAAAAGACGCTTAACAGTGAATGCGTGTGCTTTACTTCATTGCTAATCCTAGCTGGGTTTGTCTGTAACCCTGGGTCTAGGTATTAGTCTATCAGTCCAGTGGCTAGCTACCAGCTTGCTAGCCTCTACCCACGGCTGCTAGCCGCACCATAGTACATCCAAGTGCTTATCTCTCTTCACTTTATTTTTGTTATCCGATGGCGCCGATTCCGCTATTGTCAGATTGCTCTGGCTGCCATCAGATGAGTCGGAAAATCATTGATTGGAAAAGCGGATTTCCTTATTATACCAAATTCAAGACGATGAGCGGCTTTTAGACTCTTTGGTCGAGGATGCTTCACGTCTTGTTGAGCCAGACCCACTGGTCAGATCACAGCCTGACCTGGATTTAACAAACCGATACTCTGCACTGGATCCCACCCCCCCAGCCCACCCCTCGGACCCCCCCAGCCCACCCCTCGGACGAGAAAGGCGGCCACCCGAACAGCAGATCCGCGCGCCGCAAGCTGTTGGAGTCTGCAGTAAAGAACCACCACAGACGGAGTACACCCATCGTCCTAGAGCTGCAGTCGCCCGCCTGCCCGGAGAGAGGGTCCACCATCGACGCTCCTGTTTCATCTCCCGGGAATGATCCCGCTCCGGCTGCCGCGGACGAACCCAGACCTGCTCCCCACCTCCACCCCGGGGGCCACGGTGATGTCTCACCAATCCCGAGGCCGGTCGACACAGCAGGAGAACGGAGGAGCGGAGCCGCACTTGCTGATGTCGTTCCCACCCGCCCCCCCATCATCTCCCCCGTTGCTAATTCTTCCTCATCAGACTTCCCGGTATGTGAAACTCTTATTATTGGAGACTCTATTCTACGTCATGTCTCCGTGGCAGACTGTGAAACCAGATTCCACCCAGGTGCCAAAGTGGCAGACATGAGCGATATGCTTCCGCGGATCATACCTGATTTATCTCGGGTTAGCACGCTGGTTATCCATGCTGGCACA